>NC_048567.1:1262500-1535696 GCF_013265735.2 Oncorhynchus mykiss
GATAACAGACACTGGTCTGTAGGAAGACTGTTAAAGATAACAGACACTCTGGTCTGTAGGAAGACTGTTAAAGATAACAGACACTCTGGTCTGTAGGAAGACTGTTAAAGATAACAGACACTCGGGTCTGTAGGAAGACTGTTAAAGATAACAGACACCCTGGTCTGTTGGAGGACTGTTAAAGATAACAGACACTGGTCTGTAGGAAGACTGTTAAAGATAACAGACACCCAGGTCTGTAGGAAGACTGTTGAAGATAACAGACACCCTGGTCTGTAGGAAGACTGTTGAAGATAACAGACACTCTGGTCTGTTGGAGGACTGTTAAAGATAACAGACACTCTGGTCTGTAGGAAGACTGTTAAAGATAACAGACACTGTGGTCTGTTGGAGGACTGTTAAAGATAACAGACAATCTGGTCTGTCGGAAGACTGTTTAAAGATAACAGACACTGGTCTGTAGGAAGACTGTTAAAGATAACAGACACTCTGGTCTGTCGGAAGACTGTTGAAGATAACAGACCCTGGTCTGTAGGAAGACTGTTGAAGATAACAGACACTCTGGTCTGTTGGAGGACTGTTAAAGATAACAGACAATCTGGTCTGTCGGAAGACTGTTTAAAGATAACAGACACTGGTCTGTAGGAAGACTGTTAAAGATAACAGACACTCTGGTCTGTAGGAAGACTGTTAAAGATAACAGACACTGTGGTCTGTTGGAGGACTGTTAAAGATAACAGACACCGTGGCCTGTTGGAGGACTGTTAAAGATAACAGACACCGTGGCCTGTTGGAGGACTGTTAAAGATAACAGACACTGTGGTCTGTTGGAGGACTGTTAAAGATAACAGACACCGTGGCCTGTTGGAAGACTGTTAAAGATAACAGACACCGTGGCCTGTTGGAAGACTGTTAAAGATAACAGACACCGTGGCCTGTTGGAGGACTGTTAAAGATAACAGACACTGTGGTCTGTTGGAGGACTGTTAAAGATAACAGACACCGTGGCCTGTTGGAGGACTGTTAAAGATAACAGACACCGTGGCCTGTTGGAGGACTGTTAAAGATAACAGACACTGTGGTCTGTTGGAGGACTGTTAAAGATAACAGACACCGTGGCCTGTTGGAAGACTGTTAAAGATAACAGACACCGTGGCCTGTTGGAAGACTGTTAAAGATAACAGACCCTGGTCTATAGGAAGACTGTTAAAGATAACAGACCCTGGTCTATAGGAAGACTGTTGAAGATAACATACACTTGAGGTTTCACAATCAACAGAGAGAATCTAATGATGGTTAGGTCCTCTGGGTGGTAGAGATAGAGATGATCAACCATCCAGGCCCATAGGCCTCAGACAGTCTGCAGGTGTTTTTGAGATAGAGATGATCAACCATCCAGGTTCACAGGCCTCAGACAGTCTGCGGATGTTTTTGAGATAGAGATGATCAACCATCCAGGTTCATAGGCCTCAGACAGTCTGCAGGTGTTTTTGAGATAGAGATGATCAACCATCCAGGTTCATAGGCCTCAGACAGTCTGCAAGTGTTTTTGAGATAGAGATGATCAACCATCCAGGCCCATAGGCCTCAGACAGTCTGCAGGTGTTTTTGAGATAGAGATGATCAACCATCCAGGCCCATAGGCCTCAAACAGTCTGTAGGTGTTTTTGGATGGAGTATCAGACAGATTGTCAGAGCAGCATGTTGCCTCTTGGCACAGACTGTAGAGCTTGTCCTGTTCCTCTAATCTCTGATCCTTCCTCTCTGAAGATTCCTCCGTTACCAGGAGCACAAAGACATCTAGCCTTCCCTGGACTCCATACTCCTCCCTCTTTCTTCATGGGATTTGGAGGATTATTATGAATGTGTAAAAGCACTAATGATGCATCAGGCGGTCAACACCGGGACCGGAACCGGTCAACACCGGGACCGGAGCCGGTCAACACCGGGACCGGAACCGGTCAACACCGGGACCGGAGCCGGTCAACACCGGGACCGGAGCCGGTCAACACCAGAACCGGAGCCAGTCAACACCAGAACCCGGAGCCAGTAGAGAGGCTAAATACAGTAGAGAGGCTATATACAGTAGAGAGGCTAAATACAGTAGAGAGGCTAAATACAGTAGAGAGGCAAAATACAGTAGAGAGCCTATATACAGTAGAGAGGCTATATACAGTAGAGAGGCTATATACAGTAGAGAGGCTAAATACAGTAGAGAGGCTATATACAGTAGAGAGACTATATACAGTAAAGAGACTAAATACAGTAGAGAGGCTAAGTACAGTAGAGAGGCTAAATACAGTAGAGAGGCTATATACAGTAGAGAGGCTAAATACAGTAGAGAGGCTATATACAGTAGAGAGAATATATACAGTAGTGAGGCTACATACAGTAGAGAGGCTATATACAGACACCGGTTAGTCGGGCTGATTGAGGTAGTATGTACATGTAGATATGGTTAAAGTGACTATGCATATATAGACAGTAGCAGTAGCGTAAAAGAGGGGTTGGTGGGTGGTGGGTGGCGGGACACGATGCAGATAGCCCGGTTAGCCAACACTGGTTGGTTTTGCCATTTGAGGTAGTAGGTACCTAAATGTATAGTTTAAGTGACTATGCATATATGATAATCAGAGACTAGCAGCAGCGTAAAAGATGGGTTGAGGGGGACATTCTCTATCGACTAGAATACAGTTGAATTATACTCAACACAAACATTAAGTCAACATGCAACAATCTCAACAATTTTACCCATTTACAGTTCATAGAAGGAAATGAGATATGGAAATAAATCCAATAGGCCCTAATCTATGGATTTCACATGACTGGGCAGGGGCACAGCCATAGGTGGCCTTAACTATGGATTTCATAACACTGGGGAGTCAAGCCCATCCAATCAGAATGAGTTTTCCCCACAAAATGGATTTATTACAGACAGAAATACTCCTGGGTGTTATCAGCTGTCCAGGTGGCTGCTCTCAGACGATCCCGCAGGTGAAGAAGCCAGATGTGGAGGTCCTGGGCTGGCGTGGTTACATGTGGTCTGCGGTTGTGAGGGCGGTTGGACATACTGCCAAATTCTCTTAACCGATGTTGGAGGCAGTTTAAGGTAAAGAAATTAACATTCAATTCTCTAGCAACAGCTCAGGTGGACATTCTGGCAGTCAGCAAGCCAATTGCACGCTCCTTCAAAACATATGTAGCATTGTGTTGTGTGACAAAACTGCACATTTAGAGTGGCCTTTTATTGTACCCAGCACGAGGTGCACCTGTGTAAATCAGCTTCTTGATATGCCACACCTGTCAGGTGGATGGATTATATTGGCAACAGAGAAATGCTCACTAACAGAGATGTAAACAAATCTGTGCACAACATTTGAAATAAAATAATATTTTTATTTATATGGAACATTTCTGGGAGAGTTTATTTCAGCTCATGAATGGTTGGACCAAAACCTTAAGTGTTGCGTTTATATTTCTGTTCAGTGTAGATGCATCCTTCAGATTCAGAAAATAATACTGACTGTAAACAATCACCATAAATATCATTTAAAAACATATCAGTCAACACACAGTATGTGCTGAACATCTGGGAACATCATTAATATTCCTTATTCTATAATTCATATTCTATATTCTATAATTAATATTCCTTATTCTATAATTCATGTTCTATATTCTATAATTAATATTCCTTATTCTATAATTCATGTTCTATATTCTGTAATTAATATTCCTTATTCTATAATTCATGTTCTATATTCTATAATTAATATTCCATGTTCTATAATTAATATTCCTTATTATATAATTAATATTCCATGTTCTATAATTAATATTCTATATTCTATAATTAATATTCTATATTCTATAATTAATATTCCTTATTCTATAATTAATATTCTATATTCTATAATTAATATTAATTGTTCTATAATTAATATTCCTTTTTCTATAATTAATATTAATCATTCTATAATTAATATTCCCTATTCTATCATTAATATTCCTTATTCTATAATTCATGTTCCATATTCTATAATTTATATTCTATAATTTATATTCCATATTCTATCATTTATATTCTATAATTTATATTCCATATTATGTAATTCATATTCATGACTCTATATTCATTATTCTATCATTAATATTCCTTATTCTATCATTCAAATTCCTTATTCTATCATTTATATTCTATAATTTATATTCCTTATTCTATAATTAATATTCCATATTCTATCATTAATATTCATTATTCTAAAATTAATATTCCATATTCTATCATTTATATTCTATAATTTATATTCCATATTATATAATTCATATGCCATATTCTATCATTTATATTCTATAATTTATATTCCATATTATATAATTCATATTCATTACTCTATAATTAATATTCATTATTCTATCATTAATATTCCATATTCCATAACAGGACTTAAAGAAACATCAGTATTATTTGATATTCCATAACAGGACTTAAAGAAACATCAGTATTATTTGACATTCTATAACGGGACTTATAGAAACATCTGAGCGGCAGATGCTATAATCTTCATGTAAGAACGTCATTAACTCTCCGCCTGACCTCTGGTGAAATCAACCAATCAGAGAGGCCACCTGTAGCAGGACGGCCAACTAGGGCCTCGACCAATTAAAGTGCCAAACAGCACCAGGAGTCTGAGGAAGCTGACTTGCTGCCAGAATGCCTGCTTAACCGAAGGCTGGCTGTTTGGTTCCTGGCGGGCGTGCGGCCAGCGGCAGCTGGAACAGCGAGAACAGGGCTGAGCTAGGCGATGATGATGCCAGAGGTATAAAACCTGAGCTGCCCAGCATGCAGAGTTCTCCCCCCAGCTAAAAAGAGGACCAGCCGGACAGATCCGGAGAGGCCAGAAAGACACACAGACAGGGACAGACAGGGACACAGAGTTCAAAGTGTGGGCTGAGTGGTCAGCATGATAGCACAGATAAGAAAATAACATAAGAAAATAACAAGTAGACAAGATAGATGGTTCTTTAAATCTCTCTTCTCCTGAATACCTCTCTCTCGTCTCTCTCTATCGCTCTCCTCTCTCTAGAGGTCTCTTCCTATCTCTCTCCTCTCTCTAGAGGTCTCTCTCTCCTCTCTAGAGGTCTCTTCCTATCTCTCTCCTCTCTCTAGAGGTCTCTCTCTCCTCTCTAGAGGTCTCTTCCTATCTCTCCTCTCTCTAGAGGTCTGTTTCTATCTCTCTACTCTCTTTTCAAGTCTCTTTCTATCTCTCTCCTCTCTCTAGAGGTCTCTTTGTCTCTCTGCTCTTTCTAAAGGTCTTTTTCCATCTCTCCCATCTCTAGAGGTCTGTCTCCCCTCCTGCATAACTTTCTATAGAGGTCTCTGCTCCTGAATAAATCTCTCTATCAGCTCTCTCCTCCTGAATATCTCTCTCTAGCAGCTCTCTCCTCCTGAATATCTCTCCCCGGCAGGTCTCTCTATCCTCCTGAATACCCCTCTCTAGCAGGTATATCTCTACAGTATGATCCAGGTTCCAGTATGATCCAGGCTCCAGTATGAACCAGGCTCCAGTATGAACCAGGCTCCAGTATAAACCAGGCTCCAGTATGAATCAGGGTCCAGGATGAACCAGGCTCCAGTATGATCAAGGTTCCAGTATGATCCAGGCTCCAGTATGAACCAGGCTCCAGTATGAATCAGGGTCCAGTATGAACCAGGCTCCAGTATGATCCAGGCTCCAGTATGATCCAGGCACCAGTATGAACCAGGTTCCAGTATGATCCAGGTTCCAGTATGATCCAGGTTCCAGTATTAACCAGGTTCCAGTATGAACCAGGCTCCAGTATGATCCAGGCTCCAGTATGAACCAGGTTTCAGTATTAACCAGGTTTCAGTATTAACCAGGTTCCAGTATAATCCAGGCTCCAGTATGAACCAGGCTCCAGTATGAACGAGGTTCCAGTATTAACCAGGTTCCAGTATGAACCAGGCTCCAGTATGATCCAGGTTCCAGTATGATCCTAGGCTCCAGTATGAACCAGGCTCCAGTATGATCCAGGTTCCAGTATGAACCAGGTTCCAGTATGAACCAGGCTCCAGTATGAACCAGGTTCCAGTATGATCCAGGCTCCAGTGTTGTGAGCCAGTTCAAGGCAGAGTGTTAGGAGAGACAGGAACAGGATCCTAACAACAGGAGCTCCCATTATATCTGTAATCAGGTGATAATTAGAATTAGTGCTGCGGCTCCCCCAGGGTGGAATTGGAATTCACAATGTTTCTACAACCATACCACCTCCCTGCTACACCGCCCTCCCACACTCCTCCCTCCCCTCCTCCTCCCTCAACTGACCACAGGCCCACACTCCTCCCTCCCCTCCTCCTCCCTGCTACACCGCCCTCCCACACTCCTCCCTCCCCTCCCCCCTCGCCCCTCCTCCTCCCTCCACTGACCACAGGCCCACAGTCCTCCCTCACCTCCTCCCCTCACCCCTCCTTCTCCCTCCACTGACCACAGGCCCACACTCCTCCCTCCACTCCTCCTCCTTGCTACACCGCCCTCCCACACTCCTCCCTCCCCTCCTCCCCTCGCCCCTCCTCCTCCCTCCACTGACCACAGGCCCCTCCTCCTCCCTCCCCTCCTCCCCTCACCCCTCCTCCTCCCTGCAACACCGCCCTCCCACACTCCTTGCTCCCCTCCTCCCCTCGCCCCTCCTCCTCCCTGCAACACTGCCCTCCCACACTCCTCCCTCCCCTCCACCCCTCACCCCTCCTCCTCCCTCCACTGACCACAGGCCCACACTCCTCCCTCCCCTCCTCCCCTGGCCCCTCGTCCTCCCTCCACTGACCACAGGCCCACACTCCTCCCTCCCCTCCTCCCCTTGCCCCTCCACTCCTCCCTCCACTGACCACAGGCCCCTCCTCCTGCCTCCACTGACCACAGGCCCCTCCCCTCCCTCCTCTCCTCCCCTCGCCCCTCCTCCTCCCTCCACTGACCACCGGCCCACACTCCTCCCTCCCCTCCTCCCCTCGCCCCTCCTTCTCCCTCCACTGACCACAGGCCCACACTCCTCCCTCCACTCCTCCTCCCTGCTACACCGCCCTCCCACACTCCTCCCTCCCCTCCTCCTCCCACCACTGACCACAGGCCCCTCCCCTCCCTCCCCTCCCTCCCCTCCCTCCCCTCGCCCCTCCTTCTCCCTCCACTGACCACAGGCCCACACTCCTCCCTCCACTCCTCCTCCCTGCTACACCGCCCTCCCACACTCCTCCCTCCCCTCCTCCTCTCGCCCCTTGTCCTCCCTCCACTGACCACAGGCCCACACTCCTCCCTCCCCTCCTCCCCTCGCCCCTCCTCCTCCCTCCACTGACCACAGGCCCACACTCCTCCCTCCCCTCGCCCCTCGCCCCTCCTCCTCCCTCCACTGACCACAGGCCCACACTCCTCCCTCCCCTCCTCCCCTCGCCCCTCCTCCTCCCTCCACTGACCACAGGCCCCTCCTCCTCCCTCCCCTCCCTCCCCTCCCTCCCCTTGCCCCTCCTCCTCCCTCCACTGACCACCGGCCCACACTCCTCCCCTTGCCCCTCCTCCCCTCGCCCCTCCTCCTCCCTCCACTGACCACAGGCCCACACTCCTCCCTCCCATCCTCCCCTCGCCCCTCCTCCTCCCTCCACTGACCACCGGCCCACACTCCTCCCTTCCCTCCTCCCCTCGCCCTTCCTCCTCCCTCCACTAACCACAGGCCCCTCCTCCTCCCTCCACTGATCACAGGCCCCTCCTCCTCCCTCCACTGACCACCGGCCCAAGCCCTGGATCAAGGATGGTAACAGTGGCTGCTGTGAACCTAGCCCAGTATGATGCTCAATGTCCCCGTCCCAACCTAGCCCAGTATGATGCTCAATGTCCCCGTCCCAACCTAGCCCAGTATGATGCTCAATGTCCCTGTCCCATCCTAGCCCAGTATGATGCTCAATGTCCCCGTCCCATCCTAGCCCAGTATGATGCTCAATGTCCCCGTCCCAACCTAGCCCAATATGATGCTCAATGTCCCGTCCCAACCTAGCCCAGTATGATGCTCAATGTCCCTGTCCCATCCTAGCCCAGTATGATGCTCAATGTCCCCGTCCCCTCCTATCCCAGTATGATGCTCAATATCCCCGTCCCATCCTAGCCTTACAAACCACATAGCATATCATTTACAGCAGTTGGCAGTTTGTCAGCTAGCTACCTAACGTTAGATGGCTAATAATGCATCGAACTTGCTAGTATGTTAACTACAAGCTATCTATATACAACTATAGTATAGTATACTACAGGGCTATAACTATATATAACTATATTATAGTATACTACAGGGATATAACTATATATAACTATATTAGTGTACTACAGGGCTATAACTATATATAACTATATTACAGTATACTACAGGGCTATAACTATATATATAGCTATATTATAGTGAACTACAGGGATATAACTATATATAACCATATTAGTGAACTACAGGGATATAACTATATATAACTATATTATAGTATACTACAGGGCTATTACTATATATAACCATATTACAGTATACTACAGGGATATAACTATATATAACTATATTACAGTATACTACAGGGATATAACTATATATAACCATATTAGTGTACTACAGGGCTATAACTATATATAACTATATTACAGTATACTACAGGGCTATTACTATATATAACCATATTACAGTATACTACAGGGATATAACTATATATAACTATATTACAGTATACTACAGGGATATAACTATACATAACTATATTATAGTGTTCTACAGGGATATAACTATATATAACTATATTACAGTATACTACAGGGATATAACTATATATAACCATATTACAGTATACTACAGGGATATAACAATATATAACTATATTATAGTATACTACAGGGATATAACTATATATAACTATATTATAGTATACTACAGGGATATAACTATATATAACCATATTACAGTATACTACAGGGATATAACTATATATAACCATATTACAGTATACTACAGGGATATAACTATATATAACCATATTACAGTATACTACAGGGCTATAACTATATATAACCATATTACAGTATACTACAGGGCTATAACTATATATAACCATATTAGTGAACTACAGGGATATAACTATATAGAACTATATTACAGTATACTACAGGGCTATAACTATATATAACCATATTAGTGAACTACAGGGATATAACTATATATAACTATATTACAGTATACTACAGGGATATAACTATATATAACTATATTATAGTGTACTACAGGGATATAACTATATATAACCATATTACAGTATACTACAGGGATATAACTATACATAACCATATTACAGTATACTACAGGGCTATAACTATATATAACCATATTACAGTATACTACAGGGCTATAACTATATATAACTATATTACAGTATACTACAGGGCTATAACTATATATAACTAACTATATTACAGTATACTACAGGGATATAACTATATATAACTATATTACAGTGTACTACAGGGATATAACTATATATAACTATATTACAGTATACTACAGGGATATAACTATATATAACCATATTACAGTATACTACAGGGATATAACTATATATAACCATATTATAGTATACTACAGGGATATAACTATATATAACTATATTATAGTATACTACTGGGCTATAACTATATATAACTATATTATAGTATACTACAGGGCTATAACTATATATAACCATATTAGTGTTCTACAGGGCTATAACTATATGTAACCATATTACAGTATACTACAGGGCTATAACTATATATAACCATATTAGTGAACTACAGGGATATAACTATATATAACTATATTACAGTATACTACAGGGCTATAACTATATATAACTATATTACAGTATACTACAGGGATATAACTATATATAACCATATTACAGTATACTACAGGGATATAACTATATATAACTATATTATAGTATACTACAGGGATATAACTATATATAACTATATTACAGTATACTACAGGGATATAACTATATATAACTATATTACAGTATACTACTGGGCTATAACTATATATAACTATATTACAGTATACTACAGGGATATAACTATATATAACCATATTACAGTATACTACAGGGATATAACTATATATAACCATATTACAGTATACTACTGGGCTATAACTATATATAACTATATTACAGTATACTACAGGGATATAACTATATATAACTATATTACAGTATACTACAGGGCTATAACTATATATAACTATATTACAGTATACTACAGGGATATAACTATATATAACCATATTAGTGTACTACAGGGCTATAACTATATATAACCATATTACAGTATACTACAGGGCTATAACTATATATAACTATATTACAGTATACTACAGGGCTATAACTATATATAACTATATTATAGTGTACTACAGGGATATAACTATATATAACCATATTACAGTATACTACAGGGATATAACTATATATAACCATATTACAGTATACTACAGGGATATAACTATATATAACTATATTACAGTATACTACAGGGCTATAACTATATATAACCATATTAGTGAACTACAGGGCTATAACTATATATAACTATATTACAGTATACTACAGGGCTATAACTATATATAACCATATTAGTGAACTACAGGGCTATAACTATATGTAACCATATTACAGTATACTACAGGGCTATAACTATATATAACCATATTAGTGAACTACAGGGATATAACTATATATAACTATATTACAGTATACTACAGGGCTATAACTATATATAACTATATTACAGTATACTACAGGGATATAACTATATATAACCATATTACAGTATACTACAGGGATATAACTATATATAACTATATTACAGTATACTACAGGGATATAACTATATATAACTATATTACAGTATACTACAGGGATATAACTATATATAACCATATTAGTGAACTACAGGGCTATAACTATATATAACCATATTACAGTATACTACAGGGATATAACTATATATAACTATATTACAGTATACTACAGGGATATAACTATATATAACTATATTACAGTATACTACAGGGATATAACTATATATAACTATATTACAGTATACTACAGGGATATAACTATATATAACCATATTATAGTGAACTACAGGGCTATAACTATATATAACTATATTACAGTATACTACAGGGATATAAATATATATAACTATATTATAGTGAACTAAAGGGATATAACTATATATAACTATATTAGTGTACTACAGGGCTATAACTATATATAACCATATTACAGTATACTACAGGGCTATAACTATATATAACCATATTACAGTATACTACAGGGCTATAACTATATATAACTATATTACAGTATACTACAGGGATATAACTATATATAACCATATTACAGTATACTACAGGGATATAACTATATATAACTATATTACAGTATACTACAGGGATATAACTATATATAACCATATTACAGTATACTACAGGGATATAACTATATATAACTATATTACAGTATACTACAGGGATATAACTATATATAACCATATTACAGTATACTACAGGGCTATAACTATATATAACTATATTACAGTATACTACAGGGATATAACTATATATAACCATATTACAGTATACTACAGGGATATAACTATACATAACTATATTATAGTGTTCTACAGGGATATAACTATATATAACTATATTACAGTATACTACAGGGATATAACTATATATAACTATATTATAGTGTTCTACAGGGATATAACTATATATAACCATATTAGTGAACTACAGGGATATAACTATATATAACTATATTACAGTATACTACAGGGCTATAACTATATATAACTATATTACAGTATACTACAGGGCTATAACTATATATAACCATATTAGTGTACTACAGGGCTATAACTATATATAACTATATTACAGTATACTACAGGGCTATAACTATATATAACTATAGTATAGTATACTACAGGGCTATAACTATATATAACCATATTACAGTATACTACAGGGATATAACTATATATAACTATATTACAGTATACTACATGGCTATAACTATATATAACTATATTACAGTATACTACAGGGATATAACTATATATAACCATATTAGTGTACTACAGGGCTATAACTATATATAACTATATTACAGTATACTACATGGCTATAACTATATATAACCATATTAGTGTACTACAGGGCTATAACTATATATAACTATATTACAGTATACTACAGGGCTATAACTATATATAACTATAGTATAGTATACTACAGGGCTATAACTATATATAACCATATTACAGTATACTACAGGGATATAACTATATATAACTATATTACAGTATACTACATGGCTATAACTATATATAACCATATTAGTGTACTACAGGGCTATAACTATATATAACTATATTACAGTATACTACAGGGCTATAACTATATATAACTATAGTATAGTATACTACAGGGCTATAACTATATATAACTATATTACAGTATACTACAGGGATATAACTATATATAACCATATTACAGTATACTACAGGGCTATAACTATATATAACTATATTACAGTATACTACAGGGATATAACTATATATAACTATATTACAGTATACTACAGGGCTATAACTATATATAACTATAGTATAGTATACTACAGGGCTATAACTATATATAACTATATTACAGTATACTACAGGGATATAACTATATATAACCATATTAGTGAACTACAGGGCTATAACTATATATAACTATATTACAGTATACTACAGGGATATAACTATATATAACCATATTACAGTATACTACAGGGCTATAACTATATATAACTATATTACAGTATACTACTGGGCTATAACTATATATAACCATATTACAGTATACTACAGGGCTATAACTATATATAACCATATTACAGTATACTACAGGGATATAACTATATATAACCATATTACAGTATACTACAGGGATATAACTATATATAACCATATTACAGTATACTACAGGGATATAACTATATATAACTATATTACAGTATACTACAGGGATATGACTATATATAACCATATTACAGTATACTACAGGGATATAACTATACATAACCATATTACAGTATACTACAGGGATATAACTATATATAACTATATTACAGTATACTACAGGGATATAACTATATATAACCATATTAGTGAACTACAGGGATATAACTATATATAACCATATTACAGTATACTACAGGGCTATAACTATATATAACCATATTACAGTATACTACAGGGATATAACTATATATAACTATATTACAGTATACTACAGGGATATAACTATATATAACTATATTACAGTATACTACAGGGCTATAACTATATATAACCATATTACAGTATACTACAGGGCTATAACTATATATAACTATATTACAGTATACTACAGGGCTATAACTATATATAACCATATTAGTGTACTACAGGGATATAACTATATATAACTATATTAGTGTACTACAGGGATATAACTATATATAACTATATTAGTGAACTACAGGGATATAACTATATATAACTATATTACAGTATACTACAGGGATATAACTATATATAACCATATTACAGTATACTACAGGGATATAACTATATATAACTATATTAGTGAACTACAGGGATATAACTATATATAACCATATTAGTGTACTACAGGGATATAACTATATATAACTATATTACAGTATACTACAGGGATATAACTATATATAACCATATTACAGTATACTACAGGGATATAACTATATATAACTATATTAGTGAACTACAGGGATATAACTATATATAACCATATTAGTGTACTACAGGGCTATAACTATATATAACTATATTATAGTATACTACAGGGATATAACTATATATAACCATATTAGTGAACTACAGGGATATAACTATATATAACTATATTACAGTATACTACAGGGCTATAACTATATATAACCATATTACAGTATACTACAGGGATATAACTATATATAACTATATTACAGTATACTACAGGGCTATAACTATATATAACTATATTACAGTATACTACAGGGATATAACTATATATAACTATATTACAGTATACTACAGGGATATAACTCTATATAACCATATTACAGTATACTACAGGGATATAACTATATTACAGTATACTACAGGGATATAACTCTATATAACCATATTACAGTATACTACAGGGATATAACTATATATAACCATATTAGTGAACTACAGGGATATAACTATATATAACCATATTAGTGAACTACAGGGCTATAACTATATATAACTATATTACAGTATACTACAGGGATATAACTATATATAACTATATTACAGTATACTACAGGGATATAACTATATATAACCATATTACAGTATACTACTGGGCTATAACTATATATAACCATATTACAGTATACTACAGGGCTATAACTATATATAACTATATTACAGTATACTACAGGGATATAACTATATATAACCATATTACAGTATACTACTGGGCTATAACTATATATAACTATATTACAGTATACTACAGGGCTATAACTATATATAACCATATTAGTGAACTACAGGGATATAACTATATATAACTATATTACAGTATACTACTGGGCTATAACTATATATAACTATATTACAGTATACTACAGGGAGATAACTATATATAACCATATTAGTGAACTACAGGGATATAACTATATATAACTATATTACAGTATACTACAGGGATATAACTATATATAACCATATTACAGTATACTACAGGGATATAACTATATATAACTATATTACAGTATACTACAGGGATATAACTATATATAACTATATTACAGTATACTACAGGGCTATAACTATATATAACTATATTACAGTATACTACAGGGCTATAACTATATATAACTATATTACAGTATACTACAGGGCTATAACTATATATAACCATATTAGTGAACTACAGGGATATAACTATATATAACCATATTAGTGTACTACAGGGCTACAACTATATATAACTATATTACAGTATACTACAGGGCTATAACTATATATAACTATATTACAGTATACTACAGGGCTATAACTATATATAACTATATTACAGTATACTACAGGGATATAACTATATATAACTATATTACAGTATACTACAGGGATATAACTATATATAACCATATTATAGTGAACTACAGGGATATAACTATATATAACTATATTACAGTATACTACAGGGATATAACTATACATAACTATATTACAGTATACTACAGGGATATAACTATATATAACTATATTACAGTATACTACAGGGCTATAACTATATATAACTATATTACAGTATACTACAGGGCTATAACTATATATAACCATATTATAGTGAACTACAGGGATATAACTATATATAACTATAGTATAGTATACTACAGGGCTATAACTATATATAACTATATTACAGTATACTACAGGGCTATAACTATATATAACCATATTAGTGAACTACAGGGATATAACTATATATAACCATATTAGTGTACTACAGGGCTATAACTATATATAACTATATTACAGTATACTACAGGGCTATAACTATATATAACTATATTACAGTATACTACAGGGATATAACTATATATAACCATATTATAGTGAACTACAGGGATATAACTATATATAACTATATTACAGTATACTACAGGGCTATAACTATATATAACTATATTACAGTATACTACAGGGATATAACTATATATAACCATATTACAGTATACTACAGGGCTATAACTATATATAACTATATTACAGTATACTACAGGGATATAACTATATATAACTATATTATAGTATACTACAGGGCTATAACTATATATAACTATATTACAGTATACTACAGGGATATAACTATATGTAACCATATTAGTGAACTACAGGGCTATAACTATATATAACTATATTACAGTATACTACAGGGATATAACTATATATAACCATATTATAGTGAACTACAGGGATATAACTATATATAACTATATTACAGTATACTACAGGGCTATAACTATATATAACTATATTATAGTATACTACAGGGCTATAACTATATATAACTATATTACAGTATACTACAGGGATATAACTATACATAACCATATTACAGTATACTACAGGGATATAACTATATATAACTATATTATAGTATACTACAGGGATATAACTATATATAACTATATTATAGTATACTACAGGGATATAACTATATATAACCATATTAGTGAACTACAGGGATATAACTATATATAACTATATTACAGTATACTACAGGGCTATAACTATATATAACCATATTATAGTGTTCTACAGGGATATAACTATATATAACTATATTACAGTATACTACAGGGATATAACTATATATAACTATATTATAGTATACTACAGGGATATAACTATATATAACTATATTATAGTATACTACAGGGATATAACTATATATAACCATATTAGTGAACTACAGGGATATAACTATATATAACCATATTAGTGTACTACAGGGCTATAACTATATATAACTATATTACAGTATACTACAGGGATATAACTATATATAACTATATTAGTGAACTACAGGGATATAACTATATATAACTATATTACAGTATACTACAGGGATATAACTATATATAACTATATTACAGTATACTACAGGGATATAACTATATATAACTATATTAGTGAACTACAGGGATATAACTATATATAACTATATTACAGTATACTACAGGGATATAACTATATATAACTATATTACAGTATACTACAGGGATATAACTATACATAACCATATTACAGTATACTACAGGGCTATAACTATATATAACTATATTACAGTATACTACAGGGCTATAACTATATATAACTATATTACAGTATACTACAGGGCTATAACTATATATAACTATATTACAGTGTACTACAGGGCTATAACTATATATAACTATATTACAGTATACTACAGGGATATAACTATATATAACCATATTAGTGAACTACAGGGATATAACTATATATAACTATATTACAGTATACTACAGGGCTATAACTATATATAACCATATTACAGTATACTACAGGGCTATAACTATATATAACTATATTACAGTATACTACAGGGATATAACTATACATAACCATATTACAGTGTACTACAGGGCTATAACTCTATATAACCATATTACAGTATACTACAGGGATATAACTATATATAACTATATTACAGTATACTACAGGGATATAACTCTATATAACCATATTACAGTATACTACAGGGATATAACTATATATAACCATATTAGTGAACTACAGGGATATAACTATATATAACCATATTAGTGAACTACAGGGCTATAACTATATATAACCATATTATAGTGAACTACAGGGATATAACTATATATAACTATATTACAGTATACTACAGGGATATAACTATATATAACCATATTAGTGTACTACAGGGATATAACTATATATAACTATATTACAGTATACTACAGGGCTATAACTATATATAACCATATTACAGTATACTACAGGGCTATAACTATATATAACTATATTACAGTATACTACAGGGATATAACTATATATAACCATATTACAGTATACTACTGGGCTATAACTATATATAACTATATTACAGTATACTACAGGGCTATAACTATATATAACCATATTAGTGAACTACAGGGATATAACTATATATAACTATATTACAGTATACTACTGGGCTATAACTATATATAACTATATTACAGTATACTACAGGGATATAACTATATATAACCATATTAGTGAACTACAGGGATATAACTATATATAACTATATTACAGTATACTACAGGGATATAACTATATATAACCATATTACAGTATACTACAGGGATATAACTATATATAACTATATTACAGTATACTACAGGGATATAACTATATATAACTATATTACAGTATACTACAGGGCTATAACTATATATAACTATATTACAGTATACTACAGGGCTATAACTATATATAACTATATTACAGTATACTACAGGGCTATAACTATATATAACCATATTAGTGAACTACAGGGATATAACTATATATAACCATATTAGTGTACTACAGGGCTATAACTATATATAACTATATTACAGTATACTACAGGGCTATAACTATATATAACTATATTACAGTATACTACAGGGCTATAACTATATATAACTATATTACAGTATACTACAGGGATATAACTATATATAACTATATTACAGTATACTACAGGGATATAACTATATATAACCATATTATAGTGAACTACAGGGATATAACTATATATAACTATATTACAGTATACTACAGGGATATAACTATACATAACTATATTACAGTATACTACAGGGATATAACTATATATAACTATATTACAGTATACTACAGGTCTATAACTATATATAACTATATTACAGTATACTACAGGGCTATAACTATATATAACCATATTATAGTGAACTACAGGGATATAACTATATATAACTATAGTATAGTATACTACAGGGCTATAACTATATATAACTATATTACAGTATACTACAGGGCTATAACTATATATAACCATATTAGTGAACTACAGGGATATAACTATATATAACCATATTAGTGTACTACAGGGCTATAACTATATATAACTATATTACAGTATACTACAGGGCTATAACTATATATAACTATATTACAGTATACTACAGGGATATAACTATATATAACCATATTATAGTGAACTACAGGGATATAACTATATATAACTATATTACAGTATACTACAGGGCTATAACTATATATAACTATATTACAGTATACTACAGGGATATAACTATATATAACTATATTACAGTATACTACAGGGCTATAACTATATATAACTATATTATAGTATACTACAGGGATATAACTATATATAACCATATTACAGTATACTACAGGGCTATAACTATATATAACCATATTACAGTATACTACAGGGATATAACTATATATAACCATATTACAGTATACTACAGGGCTATAACTATATATAACCATATTACAGTATACTACAGGGATATAACTATATATAACTATATTACAGTATACTACAGGGATATAACTATATATAACCATATTACAGTATACTACAGGGCTATAACTATATATAACTATATTACAGTATACTACAGGGATATAACTATATATAACTATATTATAGTATACTACAGGGCTATAACTATATATAACTATATTACAGTATACTACAGGGATATAACTATATGTAACCATATTAGTGAACTACAGGGCTATAACTATATATAACTATATTACAGTATACTACAGGGATATAACTATATATAACCATATTATAGTGAACTACAGGGATATAACTATATATAACTATATTACAGTATACTACAGGGCTATAACTATATATAACTATATTATAGTATACTACAGGGCTATAACTATATATAACTATATTACAGTATACTACAGGGATATAACTATACATAACCATATTACAGTATACTACAGGGATATAACTATATATAACCATATTACAGTATACTACAGGGATATAACTATATATAACTATATTATAGTATACTACAGGGATATAACTATATATAACTATATTATAGTATACTACAGGGATATAACTATATATAACTATATTATAGTATACTACAGGGATATAACTATATATAACCATATTAGTGAACTACAGGGATATAACTATATATAACTATATTATAGTATACTACAGGGATATAACTATATATAACAATATTATAGTATACTACAGGGATATAACTATATATAACCATATTAGTGAACTACAGGGATATAACTATATATAACTATATTACAGTATACTACAGGGCTATAACTATATATAACCATATTATAGTGTTCTACAGGGATATAACTATATATAACTATATTACAGTATACTACAGGGATATAACTATATATAACTATATTATAGTATACTACAGGGATATAACTATATATAACCATATTAGTGTACTACAGGGATATAACTATATGTAACCATATTACAGTATACTACAGGGATATAACTATATATAACTATATTAGTGAACTACAGGGATATAACTATATATAACTATATTACAGTATACTACAGGGCTATAACTATATATAACTATATTACAGTGTACTACAGGGCTATAACTATATATAACTATATTACAGTATACTACAGGGATATAACTATATATAACCATATTAGTGAACTACAGGGATATAACTATATATAACTATATTACAGTATACTACAGGGCTATAACTATATATAACCATATTACAGTATACTACAGGGCTATAACTATATATAACTATATTACAGTATACTACAGGGATATAACTATACATAACCATATTACAGTGTACTACAGGGCTATAACTATATATAACCATATTACAGTATACTACAGGGATATAACTATATGTAACCATATTACAGTATACTACAGGGATATAACTATATATAACTATATTACAGTATACTACAGGGCTATAACTATATATAACCATATTACAGTATACTACAGGGATATAACTATATGTAACCATATTACAGTATACTACAGGGATATAACTATATATAACCATATTACAGTGTTCTACAGGGATATAACTATATATAACTATATTACAGTATACTACAGGGCTATAACTATATATAACTATATTACAGTATACTACAGGGCTATAACTATATATAACTATATTACAGTATACTACAGGGCTATAACTATATGTAACCATATTACAGTATACTACAGGGATATAACTATATATAACCATATTAGTGAACTACAGGGCTATAACTATATATAACCATATTACAGTATACTACAGGGCTATAACTATATATAACTATATTACAGTATACTACAGGGCTATAACTATATATAACTATATTACAGTATACTACAGGGCTATAACTATATATAACCATATTAGTGTACTACAGGGATATAACTACAGTGGGGCAAAAAAGTATTTAGTCAGCCACCAATTGTGCAAGTTCTCCCACTTAAAAATATGAGAGAGGCCTGTAATTTTCATCATAGGTACACTTCAACTATGACAGACAAAATGAGAAAAAAAATCCAGAAAATCACATTGTAGGATTTTTTATGAATTTATTTGCAAATTATGGTGGAAAATAAGTATTTGGTCACCTACAAACAAGCAAGCACTGGTTAAGTGTGCCTTGAATTCTAAATAAATCACTGACAGTGTCACCAGCAAAGCACCCCCACACCTTCACACCTCCTACTCCATGCTTCACGGTGGGAACCACACATGCAGAGATCATCCTACTCTGTTCACCTACTCTGTATCTCGTCTCATTTGGATTCATCAGACCAAGGGACAGATTTCCACCGGTCTAATGTGCATTGCTTGTGTTTCTTGGCCCAAACAAGTCTCTTCTTATTATTGGTGTCCTTTAGTAGTGGTTTCTTTGCAGCAATCTGACCATGAAGGCCTGATTCACACAGTCTCCTCTGAACAGTTGATGTTGAGATGTGTCTGTTACTTGAACTCTGTGAAGCATTTATTTAGGCTGCCATTTCTGAGGCTGGTATCATACAAGACAGACAACATAGAATGCCCACTCAGATCACACCCTGACCAAACAAAACATACAAAGCAAACTATGGTCAGGGTGTGACAGCTGTCTTACAGGGATATAATATATATAACTATAGTATAGCTTAGTACAGGGATATAATATATATAACTATACTATAGCTTAGTACAGGGATATAATATATATAACTATACTATAGCTTAGTACAGGGATATAATATATATAACTATACTATAGCTTAGTACAGGACTATAATATATATAACTATACTATAGCTTAGTACAGGACTATAATATATATAACTATAGTATAGCTTAGTACAGGGATATAATATATATAACTATACTATAGCTTAGTACAGGACTATAATATATATAACTATACTATAGCTTAGTACAGGGATATAATATATATAACTATAGTATAGCTTAGTACAGGGATATAATATATATAACTATACTATAGCTTAGTACAGGGATATAATATATATAACTATACTATAGCTTAGTACAGGACTATAATATATATCACTATACTATAGCTTAGTACAGGGCCCTGTGTTGTCTTACAGGGCTATAATATATATAACTATACTATAGCTTAGTACAGGGATATAATATATATAACTATACTATAGCTTAGTACAGGGATATAATATATATAACTATAGCTTAGTACAGGGATATAATATATATAACTATAGCTTAGTACAGGGAGATAATATATATAACTATAGCTTAGTACAGGGAGATAATATATATAACTATAGCTTAGTACAGGGATATAATATATATAACTATACTATAGCTTAGTGCAGGGATATAATATATATAACTATAGCTTAGTACAGGGATATAATATATATAACTATACTATAGCTTAGTACAGGGATATAATATATATAACTATACTATAGCTTAGTACAGGACTATAATATATATAACTATACTATAGCTTAGTACAGGGAGATAATATATATATAACTATACTATAGCTTAGTACAGGGCCCTGTGTTGTCTTACAGGGATATAATATATATAACTATAGTATAGCTTAGTGCAGGGCCCTGTGTTGTCTTACAGGGAGATAATATATATAACTATACTATAGCTTAGTACAGGGATATAATATATATAACTATAGTATAGCTTAGTACAGGGATATAATATATATAACTATACTATAGCTTAGTACAGGGAGATAATATATATAACTATACTATAGCTTAGTACAGGGATATAATATATATAACTATACTATAGCTTAGTACAGGGATATAATATATATAACTATACTATAGCTTAGTACAGGACGACAATATATATAACTATACTATAGCTTAGTGCAGGGCCCTGTGTTGTCTTACAGGGCTATAATATATATATATATATATATATATATATATATATATATATATATATATATATATAATAAACACATTCATTCATATTGTCTGGTATTGTAGGGTAAACACATTCATTCATATTGTCAGGTATTGTAGGGTGAACACATTAATTCATATTGTCTGGTATTGTAGGGTAAACACATTCATTCATATTGTCAGGTATTGTAGGGTGAACACATTAATTCATATTGTCAGGTATTGTAGGGTAAACACATTCATTCATATTGTCAGGTATTGTAGGGTGAACACATGAATTCATATTGTCAGGTATTGTAGGGTAAACACATGAATTCATATTGTCTGGTATTATAGAGTAAACACATTAATTCATATGGTGTGTTATTGTAAATTAAACACATTAATTCATATTGTCTGGTATTGTATTTTATTAAACACATTCATTCATATTGTGTGGTATTGTAGGGTGAACACATTAATTCATATTGTGTGGTATTGAAGGGTGAACACATTAATTCATATTGTGTGGTATTGTAGGGTGAACATATTAATTCATATTGTCAGTTATTGTAGGGTGAACACATAAATTCATATTGTGTGGTATTGAAGGGTGAACACATTAATTCATATTGTCAGGTATTGTAGGGTGAACACATAAATTCATATTGTGTGGTATTGAAGGGTGAACACATTAATTCATATTGTCAGGTATTGTAGGGTGAACATATTAATTCATATTGTGTGGTATTGTAGGGTGAACACATTAATTCATATTGTGTGGTATTGAAGGGTGAACACATTAATTCATATTGTGTGGTATTGAAGGGTAAACATAAGAATGTGTACCTGTCCCTCAGCAAACCATTTTTTAGCATTAAATGCAAGTTTTATAAACTAAACACAATACAAGTGTCCTACCCAGATAACAACGGCTACGTTACGCTGCAGAGCAGAACGTTGCTAGCCAAGATTCCTCATCTGAGTAAAATCCTTTAGCATGCAGCCATTCAGAACGGTACCAGATCAATACTAACCACGTTTGTAAAGAAGACCATTATACCAATTTGAAATGTCCGACAGACAATCAATTTACATGTTTGAAGAATCAAGCGCAGACCTAAACTAAAAATCCTAAAAGTAGGTTACCATTGATCTGATTGTAGAATTAGGATGATGCCTTGTATTCTTCAGTCTTGTTTAAATGTGGGCCCACATTGACAACACAACCAATAAGTCAGAGCAGGTAAAGGACGTGTATAATGATGATCGATCAATAGATACGATCAAACATCAATCCGAAATGTATAAAGGACAACGTCAATGTTGCCGGGAATATTGATGTTCACTGTTTGCATTAATCATAAACAGGCAGTATGCATAGAAATAATCACTATAATAACTATAATAATTATAAATAGATTAACTATAATAATTATAATAACTAGAATAATTATAATAACTATAATAATTATAATTCGATTAACTATAATAATTATAATAACTAGAATAATTATTTAAAAAAACACATTACACAGTTATATATTTTCTTTGGGGGGGACCATCATCTTTGGGGGGGACTGACTTGTCAGCAGGCCTGTCCAAATCCAATCCACTGGGTCCATGTCCAATGTTTCTCCGAGCTGTTCTCTCTGTTGTTCAGAGAGCAGTACAGTCACCTTGGTTAGCTATTTGTAGCCCGTTGGTGGTGGTGGTGGTGGTGTGTGTGTGTGTGTGTGAGGGTCTGTCTGTCTGTCTGAGAGAGAGACAGAGAGAGAGAGAGAGAGAGAGAGAGAGAGAGAGAGAGAAATAGAGAGAGAGAGGTAAAGAGAGAGACAGAGAGAGAGAGACAGAGACAGAGAGAGAGAGCGAGAGAGAGAGAGAGAGAGAGAGAGAGAGAGAGAGAGAGACAGAGAGAGAGAGAGACAGAGAGAGACAGAGAGAGAGAGACAGAGAGAGAGAGAGAGAGAGAGAGAGAGACAGAGAGAGAGAGAGAGAGACAGAGAGAGAGAGAGAGAGAGAGAGAGAGAGTGAGAGAGAGAGAGACAGAGAGAGAGAGAGGGAGAAAGAGACAGAGAGACAGAGCGAGAGAGAGGGGGGGGGGGGTGGGTAACAGAGCACAGAGGCTATGCAGAAAGCCATGAGGATCAGCATTAGTTGCAGAGCCCTTTTTTCTCCTCTTTAAAGTTGATCAAAGGCACCAGTGGTTAAAGCCCATTACGCACGTCCTTCTAAAACCTGGATCCTGAGAGTCCGGACGCACAGCGGGCTGAGTTAAAACCTGCTATTCAAATCACAATGTATAGTTTATGGAAATATCAATGTCTAATAGAGAGCAGGGAAAGACTGTCAGGAGAAAACGTTTTGAGAGCAGAGAGAGTCCTCTAGTCATAGTCACACCTTTGAAACCATAAAAGAGGAGTCCACGCTAGCTAACGGGTTTATCTAAATCACCACAGATATTAGTTGTGGTTGTCTGAACTTGTGAAATATAATACATACTTGAGCAGTGATTTTAGTTTTCAAAATGTATTCTCATTATCTTAGTCAACCTGATGCACCAAATGTCATATATTCTGAGTTCTGCTTTAGATTGATGTGGTATATTCTGAGTTCTGTTTTAGCTTGATGTGGTATATTCTGAGTTCTGTTTTAGATTGATGTGGTATATTCTGAGTTCTGCTTTAGATTGATGTGATATATATTGAGTTATGCTTTAGATTGATGTGGTATATTCTGAGTTCTGCTTTAGATTGATGTGGTATATTCTGAGTTCTGCTTTAGATTGATGTGGTATATTCTGAGTTCTGCTTTAGATTGATGTGGTATATTCTGAGTTCTGCTTTAGATTGATGTGGTATATTCTGAGTTCTGTTTTAGATTGATGTGATATATATTGAGTTATGTTTTAGCTTGATGTGGTATATTCTGAGTTCTGTTTTAGATTGATGTGGTATATTCTGAGTTCTGCTTTAGATTGATGTGATATATATTGAGTTATGCTTTAGATTGATGTGGTATATTCTGAGTTCTGCTTTAGATTGATGTGGTATATTCTGAGTTATGTTTTAGATTGATGTGGTATATTCTGAGTTCTGCTTTAGCTTGATGTGGTATATTCTGAGTTCTGCTTTAGATTGATGTGATATATATTGAGTTCTGCTTTAGCTTGATGTGGTATATTCTGAGTTCTGTTTTAGATTGATGTGGTATATTCTGAGTTCTGCTTTAGATTGATGTGGTATATTCTGAGTTATGTTTTAGATTGATGTGGTATATTCTGAGTTCTGCTTTAGCTTGATGTGGTATATTCTGAGTTCTGCTTTAGATTGATGTGGTATATTCTGAGTTCTGTTTTAGATTGATGTGGTATATTCTGAGTTCTGTTTTAGATTGATGTGGTATATTCTGAGTTATGTTTTAGATTGATGTGGTATATTCTGAGTTCTGTTTTAGATTGATGTGGTATATTCTGAGTTATGCTTTAGCTTGATGTGGTATATTCTGAGTTCTGCTTTAGATTGATGTGGTATATTCTGAGTTATGTTTTAGATTGATGTGGTATATTCTGAGTTCTGCTTTAGCTTGATGTGGTATATTCTGAGTTCTGCTTTAGATTGATGTGATATATATTGAGTTCTGCTTTAGCTTGATGTGGTATATTCTGAGTTCTGTTTTAGATTGATGTGGTATATTCTGAGTTCTGTTTTAGATTGATGTGGTATATTCTGAGTTATGTTTTAGATTGATGTGGTATATTCTGAGTTCTGCTTTAGCTTGATGTGGTATATTCTGAGTTCTGCTTTAGATTGATGTGGTATATTCTGAGTTCTGCTTTAGCTTGATGTGGTATATTCTGAGTTATGTTTTTTTATTATAAATGTTAAGTTTCTGATTGTGGCAATTTATATACCAGGTCAGTTGCAAAAATAAGTGAATTGCTTTGTGAGGACGTTTGCTCTTGTGTGTGACTGTTGTGGTTTATATTAACACCAAAGGAGAGGAGTTCTATATTTACACCAAAGGAGAGGAGGTCTATATTTACACCAAAGGAGAGGAGGTCTATATTTACACCAAAGGAGAGGAGGTCTATATTTACACCAAAGGAGAGGAGGTCTATATTTACACCAAAGGAGAGGAGGTCTATATTAACACCAAAGGAGAGGAGGTCTATATTAACACCAAAGGAGAGGAGGTCTATATTAACACCAAAGGAGAGGAGGTCTATATTTACACCAAAGGAGAGGAGGTCTATATTTACACCAAAGGAGAGGAGGTCTATATTAACACCAAAGGAGAGGAGGTCTATTTTAACACCAAAGGAGAGGAGGTCTATATTAACACCAAAGGAGAGGAGGTCTATATTTACACCAAAGGAGAGGAGGTCTATATTAACACCAAAGGAGAGGAGGTCTATATTAAGGTTAACACCAAAGGAGAGGAGGTCTATATTAACACCAATGGAGAGGAGGTCTATATTAACACCAAAGGAGAGGAGGTCTATATTTACACCAAAGGAGAGGAGGTCTATATTTACACCAAAGGAGAGGAGGTCTATATTAACACCAAAGGAGAGGAGGTCTATATTTACACCAAAGGAGAGGAGGTCTATATTTACACCAAAGGAGAGGAGGTCTATATTTACACCAAAGGAGAGGAGGTCTATATTTACACCAAAGGAGAGGAGGTCTATATTTACACCAAAGGAGAGGAGGTCTATATTAACACCAAAGGAGAGGAGGTCTATATTTACACCAAAGGAGAGGAGGTCTGTTAGACTTGTCTGTTATGTTTCTACTGTTTCGTTCTTCATCAGATAATTATCAAAGGCCCTTTTAAAAATCTATTTCATTGACTGTATCTTTCGGTGTAAATATGTTGATCGTCTTTCATACTAAATCGTGTTATTTTCCCGTGTTGCTGCGTCATCAAGTGTTTTGCGGACTATGCTAATTCGACAAGATTGAGGCTAAATTAGACATGTGTATTAGTAGTTAAAGGTGGGATGATGAGTGGCCTGTGGAGTAGCCTACTAGACTGTGAGCAGCTGAAGTGTTTTTGCCTCTGGCATTAGTCAACCTTCATTTCACCGAGCCCATTCAGTTGTCTTGGGGGTTGTACTAGAATAAACATATATTATCAGATGATTATATACTCCACCCAGGCTACTCACTCTATAGTAGGGCACTAATAGTGGGCACCACTCAGGCTACTCACTCTATAGTAGGGCACTAATTCAAATACTTGTTTATATTTTAATACACTTATATTTATATACTTGGCTTATTGATTACAATTTCTTTCAAAATAGGTATTTGAATATAAATCCTTATACTAACTTTTAGTTATAAGCTTTTCCGTGACATACATGGACTAATTTCTAGATGACTAAAACAAACTGAAGTATATTAGTTTCATGTATTGTAGTACTAACAAACTGAAGTATATTAGTTTCATGTATTGTAGGACTAACAAACTGAAGTATATTAGTTTTATGTATTGTAGGACTAACAAACTGAAGTATATTAGTTTCATGTATTGTAGTACTAACAAACTGAAGTATATTAGTTTCATGTATTGTAGGACTAACAAACTGAAGTATATTAGTTTTATGTATTGTAGGACTAACAAACTGAAGTATATTAGTTTTATGTATTGTAGTACTAACAAACTGAAGTATATTAGTTTTATGTATTTTAGTACTAACAAACTGAAGTATATTAGTTTCATGTGTACTTGTATTTTAGTACTAACAAACTGAAGTATATTAGTTTCATGTGTTTTAGTACTAACAAACTGAAGTATATTAGTTTCATGTATTTTAGGACGAACAAACTGAAGTATATTAGTTTCATGTATTTTAGGACGAACAAACTGGAGTATATTAGTTTCATGTGTTTTAGTACTAACAAACTGAAGTATATTAGTTTCATGTATTTTAGGACTAACAAACTGGAGTATATTAGTTTCATGTGTTTTAGTACTAACAAACTGAAGTATATTAGTTTCATGTGTTTTAGTACTAACAAACTGAAGTATATTAGTTTCATGTATTTTAGTACTAACAAACTGGAGTATATTAGTTTCATGTATTTTAGGACTAACAAACTGAAGTATATTAGTTTCATGTGTTTTAGGACTAACAAACTGAAGTATATTAGTTTCATGTATTTTAGTACTAACAAACTGGAGTATATTAGTTTCATGTGTTTTAGTACTAACAAACTGAAGTATATTAGTTTCATGTATTTTAGGACTAACAAACTGAAGTATATTAGTTTCATGTATTTTAGGACGAACAAACTGAAGTATATTAGTTTTATGTATTGTAGTACTAACAAACTGAAGTATATTAGTTTTATGTATTTTAGTACTAACAAACTGAAGTATATTAGTTTCATGTGTACTTGTATTTTAGTACTAACAAACTGAAGTATATTAGTTTCATGTGTTTTAGTACTAACAAACTGAAGTATATTAGTTTCATGTATTTTAGGACGAACAAACTGAAGTATATTAGTTTCATGTGTTTTAGTACTAACAAACTGAAGTATATTAGTTTCATGTATTTTAGGACTAACAAACTGAAGTATATTAGTTTCATGTATTTTAGGACGAACAAACTGGAGTATATTAGTTTCATGTATTTTAGTACTAACAAACTGGAGTATATTAGTTTCATGTATTTTAGTACTAACAAACTGAAGTATATTAGTTTCATGTATTTTAGGACGAACAAACTGAAGTATATTAGTTTCATGTATTTTAGGACGAACAAACTGAAGTATATTAGTTTCATGTATTTTAGGACGAACCCTTTATTTAACCAGGTATTTATATATATATATATATAACCCTTTATTTAACCAGGTATTTATACATATATATAACCCTAATCCTTTATTTAACCAGGTATCTATATATATATATATAACCCTAATCCTTTATTTAACCAGGTATTTATATATATATATATATATATATATATATATATATATATATATATTATATATATATATATATATATATATATAACCCTAACCCTTTATTTAACCAGGTATTTATATATATATATATATATATATATATATATATATATATATATATATATATATAACCCTAATCCTTTATTTAACCAGGTATTTATATATATATAACCCTAACCCTTTATTTAACCAGGTATTTATATATATATAACCCTAACCCTTTATTTAACCAGGTATTTATATATATATATATATATATATATATATATATATATATATATATATATATATATATATATATATATATATATAACCCTAATCCTTTATTTAACCAGGTATTTATATATATATATATATAACCCTTTATTTAACCAGGTATATATATATATATATATAACCCTAATCCTTTATTTAACCAGGTATTTATATATATATATATGACCCTTTATTTAACCAGGTATTTATACATATATATAACCCTAATCCTTTATTTAACCAGGTATTTATATATATATATATATATATATAACCCTAACCCTTTATTTAACCAGGTATCTATATATATATAACCCTAACCCTTTATTTAACCAGGTATTTATACATATATATAACCCTAATCCTTTATTTAACCAGGTATCTATATATATATATATAACCCTTTATTTAACCAGGTATATATATATATATATATAACCCTAACCCTTTATTTAACCAGGTATCTATATATATATATATAACCCTTTATTTAACCAGGTATTTATATATATATATATAACCCTAACCCTTTATTTAACCAGGTATTTATATATATATATATAACCCTTTATTTAACCAGGTATTTATACATATATATAACCCTAATCCTTTATTTAACCAGGTATCTATATATATATATATAACCCTAATCCTTTATTTAACCAGGTATTTATATATATAACCCTAACCCCTTTTTTAGCTAGGTATTATATATATATAACCCTTTATTTAACCAGGTATTTATATATATATATATAACCCTAACCCTTTATTTAACCAGGTAGGCCAGTTAAGAACAGGTTCTCATTTACAACTGCAACCTGGCCAAGATAAAGCAAAGCAGTGCGACACAAACAACAACACAGAGTTACACATGGAATAAACAAACATACAGTCAATAACACAATAGAAAAAAGTATATGTACAGTGTGTGAAAATTAGGTTTAGATAAGGTAGGTAAGGCAATAAATAGGCCATAGTGGTGAAATAATTACAATTCAGAAATTTAAACACTGGAGTGATAGATGTGCAGAAGATGAATGAGCAAGTAGAGATACTGGGGAGCAAAGGAGCATGATAAATAAATAATAACAGTATGGGGATGAGGTAGTTGGATGGGCTATTTACAGATGGGCTGTGTACAGGTGCAGGGATCTGTTAGTGAATCTGTGAATTGGTAACACCACTTTTTCAGATGAAGGAAACCAACTTTAGTCATAACAGTCCACCTCAGTATCAAATCACCAACACTCTCAGACAGACTGTATAAGCTCATAACCATCCTCTTTACTATTTCGTAATATCGTCCAATCAACCTTATTCACCTCTCGCACAAAGAAAACTATCAACTGTGATCTCTGCTTAAAATGAGGAACCAGAGTCCTGATCTAAGGTGGAATGACTGCACCCCCTAAAGGTCCTGAAGAGAACTTCTCCTCTCCTCTCCTCTCCTCTCCTCTTCTCTCCTCTCCTCTCCTCTCCTCTCCTCTCCTCTCCTCTCCTCTCCTCTCCTCTCCTCTCCTCTCCTCTCCTCTCCTCTCCTCTCCTCTCCTCTCCTCTCCTCTCCTCTCCTCTCCTCTCCTGTCCTCTCCTCTCCTCTCCTCTCCTCTCCTCTCCTCTTCTCTCCTCTCCTCTCTCCTCTCCTCTCCTCTCCTCTCCTCTCCTCTCACTGCCACTCACCCAGAGAGAGAGTTCCTGATCTTCCTACTGCTCGGCTCTCTGTCTGTCTGGGCGCTTATGATCAATTTTCTCCAGATATGAGAAGTTGCTCGCTCAGAGGAAGAGAGCAGTCAATCAATGCTACTGAAATAACCGTAGTCCATTAGGAGGTAACAGGAGCTGTGTCCTTCACAGTGACTCTCTCTGAGGCTGTGGCTCCATGGTTCCAGTCTCTCCTCCTCCTAACAGGAGCTGTGTCCTTCACAGTGACTCTCTCTGAGGCTGTGGCTCCATGGCTCCAGTCTCTCCTCCTCCTAACAGGAGCTGTGTCCTTCACAGTGACTCTCTCTGAGGCTGCATCTCCATGGATCCAGTCTCTCCTCCTCCTAACAGGAGCTGTGTCCTTCACAGTGACTCTCTCTGAGGCTGTGGCTCCATGGCTCCAGTCTCTCCTCCTCCTAACAGGAGCTGTGTCCTTCACAGTGACTCTCTCTGAGGCTGTGGCTCCATGGCTCCAGTCTCTCCTCCTCCTAACAGGAGCTGTGTCCTTCACAGTGACTCTCTCTGAGGCTGTATCTCCATGGATCCTGTCTCTCCTCCTCCTAACAGGAGCTGTGTCCTTCACAGTGACTCTCTCTGAGGCTATGGCTCCAGTCTCTCTCCTCCTCCTAACAGGAGCTGTGTCCTTCACAGTGACTCTCTCTGAGGCTGTATCTCCATGGCTCCAGTCTCTCCTCCTCCTAACAGGAGCTGTGTCCTTCACAGTGACTCTCTCTGAGGCTGTATCTCCATGGATCCAGTCTCTCCTCCTCCTAACAGGAGCTGTGTCCTTCACAGTGACTCTCTCTGAGGCTGTATCTCCATGGCTCCAGTCTCTCTCCTCCTCCTAACAGGAGCTGTGTCCTTCACAGTGACTCTCTCTGAGGCTGTATCTCCATGGCTCCAGTCTCTCTCCTCCTCCTAACAGGAGCTGTGTCCTTCACAGTGACTCTCTCTGAGGCTGTATCTCCATGGCTCCAGCCTCTCTCCTCCTCCTAACAGGAGCTGTGTCCTTCACAGTGACTCTCTCTGAGGCTGTGGCTCCATGGCTCCAGTCTCTCTCCTCCTAACAGGAGCTGTGTCCTTCACAGTGACTCTCTCTGAGGCTGTATCTCCATGGCTCCAGTCTCTCTCCTCCTCCTAACAGGAGCTGTGTCCTTCACAGTGACTCTCTCTGAGGCTGTATCTCCAAGGCTCCAGTCTCTCTCCTCCTCCTAACAGGAGCTGTGTCCTTCACAGTGACTCTCTCTGAGGCTGTGGCTCCATGGCACCATTCTCTCCTCCTCCTAACAGGAGCTGTGTCCTTCACAGTGACTCTCTCTGAGGCTGTGGCTCCATGGCACCAGTCTCTCCTCCTCCTAACAGGAGCTGTGTCCTTCACAGTGACTCTCTCTGAGGCTGTATCTCCATGGCTCCAGTCTCTCCTCCTCCTAACAGGAGCTGTGTCCTTCACAGTGACTCTCTCTGAGGCTGTATCTCCATGGCTCCAGTCTCTCTCGTCCAACAGAGGACTGGCTGAACGTCTTCCTCCCTGCCCAACTAACATCGTTTTACAGTGTCATATTTACACATCCTTCTCCTCTCCTCTCGTCTCAGTCGCCACGGGGCTTTGAAGCCACATCCCTCTCCTCTCCTCTGGTCTCAGTCACCACAGGGCTTTGAAGCCACATCCCTCTCCTCTCCTCTGGTCTCAGTCACCACAGGGCTTTGAAGCCACATCCCTCTCCTCTCCTCTGGTCTCAGTCACCACGGGGCTTTGAAGCCACATCCCTCTCCTCTCCTCTCCTCTGGTCTCAGTCACCACAGGGCTTTGAAGCCACATCCCTCTCCTCTTGTCTCAGTCACCACAGGGCTTTGAAGCCACATCCCTCTCCTCTCCTCTCGTCTCAGTCACCACGGGGCTTTGAAGCCACATCCTTCTCCTCTCCTCTTGTCTCAGTCACCACGGGGCTTTGAAGCCACATCCGTCTCCTCTTGTCTCAGTCACAACGGGGCTTTGAAGCCACATCCCTCTCCTCTCCTCTTGTCTCAGTCGCCACAGGGCTTTGAAGCCACATCCCACTCCTCTCATCTCCTCTTGTCTCAGTCACCACGGGGCTTTGAAGCCACATCCCTCTCCTCTCCTCTCCTCTTGTCTCAGTCACCACGGGGCTTTGAAGCCACATCCTTCTCCTCTCCTCTTGTCTCAGTCACCACAGGGCTTTGAAGCCACATCCCTCTCCTCTTGTCTCAGTCGCCACGGGGCTTTGAAGCCACATCCTTCTCCTCTCCTCTTGTCTCAGTCGCCACGGGGCTTTGAAGCCACATCCCTCTCCTCTCGTCTCAGTCACCACAGGGCTTTGAAGCCACATCCTTCTCCTCTCCTCTTGTCTCAGTCGCCACGGGGCTTTGAAGCCACATCCCTCTCCTCTCGTCTCAGTCACCACAGGGCTTTGAAGCCACATCCTTCTCCTCTCCTCTTGTCTCAGTCACCACAGGGCTTTGAAGCCACATCCTTCTCCTCTCCTCTTGTCTCAGTCGCCACGGGGCTTTGAAGCCACATCCCTCTCCTCTCCTCTTGTCTCAGTCACCACGGGGCTTTGAAGCCACATCCTTCTCCTCTCCTCTCCTCTTGTCTCAGTCACCACAGGGCTTTGAAGCCACATCCCTCTCCTCTTGTCTCAGTCACCACGGGGCTTTGAAGCCACATCCCTCTCCTCTCCTCTTTTCTCAGTCGCCACGGGGCTTTGAAGCCACATCCCTCTCCTCTCCTCTTGTCTCAGTCACCACGGGGCTTTGAAGCCACATCCCTCTCCTCTCCTCTTGTCTCAGTCACCACGGGGCTTTGAAGCCACATCCCTCTCCTCTCCTCTCCTCTCCTCTCCTCTTCTCTCAGTTGCCACGGGGCTTTGAAGCCACATCCTTCTCCTCTCCTCTTCTCTCAGCCGCCATTGGGCTTTGAAGCCACTAGTGCCCCTGCCTAAACAGCCGTGCTGCTGTGTGGAGCCTCTGTGTCCCTGCCTAAACAGCCGTGCTGCTGTGTGGAGCCTCTGTGTCCCTGCCTAAACAGCCGTGCTGCTGTGTGGAGCCTCTGTGTCCCTGCCTAAACAGCCGTGCTGCTGTGTGGAGCCTCTGTGTCCCTGCCTAAACAGCCGTGCTGCTGTGTGGAGCCTCTGTGTCCCTGCCTAAACAGCCGTGCTGCTGTGTGGAGCCTCTGTGTCCCTGCCTAAACAGCCGTGCTGCTGTGTGGAGCCTCTGTGTCCCTGCCTAAACAGCCGTGCTGCTGTGTGGAGCCTCTGTGTCCCTGCCTAAACAGCCGTGCTGCTGTGTGGAGCCTCTGTGTCCCTTAAAGACGTAATTGTATTAAAAGTCCCCAATCTTTTTGAGGAGGAAAGACGATACCTCAAAGCTGCTTTTGTTTCTTGGGGGCCGAGCGGATAGGGAGCGGCCCCTGACAGGCCCCGGGCCCCCACCTGGTGTGCATGCCTTTCTCAACCACAGACTATTACACAAAACATCTGCTCTGGGGTCAGGAGCCATGTCATCTGGCTCAGGAATATTCTCTGTCTGTATCATCTTCACTTAAGCCCCTTTTCCTCTGTTTGAAGTGTTGTAGCAGGAAGCCTGGTATTACTGGGCACGGAGGAGGAGTACCGGTTAAAGAAGAAGCTAAGAGATACAGGACACAACATCATGCCACGTTAATGACTACTGGATTATGATTACAATTCATCTCTTACAGTTTGCTAATTAACTCTCAAGGCAGAGTTACAGTGTTTAACACATGTAGGTACACCAGTATAGGTCATGTGAATAGGAAGTATACTGTACAAGACATCGTTTCAGAATTTACTGTACCACCCAGCTAACACACAGTATACTGTACCCCCCAGCTAACACACAGTATACTGTACCCCCCCAGCTAACACACAGTATACTGTACCCCCCCAGCTAACACACAGTATACTGTACCCCCCAGCTAACACACAGTATACTGTACCCCCCCAGCTAACACACAGTATACTGTCACCCCCCAGCTAACACACAGTATACTGTACCCCCCAGCTAACACTCTACTATCCTGAACACACAGTATACTGTACCCCCCCAGCTAACGCACAGTATACTGTACCCACCCAGCTAACACACAGTATACTGTACCCCCCAGCTAACACACAGTATACTGTACCCCCCCAGCTAACACACAGTATACTGTACCCCCCAGCTAACACACAGTATACTGTACCCCCCAGCTAACACACAGTATACTGTACCACCCAGCTAACACACAGTATACTGTACACCCCAGCTAACACACAGTATACTTTACACCCCAGCTAACACACAGTATACTGTACCCCCCAGCTAACACACAGTATACTGTACACCCCAGCTAACACACAGTATACTGTACACCCCAGCTAACACACAGTATACTGTACCCCCCAGCTAACACACAGTATACTGTACCACCCCAGCTAACACACAGTATACTGTACCCCCCAGCTAACACACAGTATTCTGTACCCCCCAGCTAACACACAGTATACTGAACCCCCCAGCTAACACACAGTATACTGTACCCCCCAGCTAACACACAGTATACTGTACCCCCCAGCTAACACACAGTATACTGTACCCCCTCCCCCCCCCAGCTAACACACAGTATACTGTACCCCCCAGCTAACACTCTACTATCCTGAACACACAGTATACTGTACCCCCCCAGCTAACACACAGTATACTGTACCCCCCAGCTAACACACAGTATACTGTACCCCCCAGCTAACACACAGTATACTGTACCACCCAGCTAACACACAGTATACTGTACACCCCAGCTAACACACAGTATACTGAACCCCCCAGCTAACACACAGTATGCTGTACCACCCAGCTAACACACAGTATACTGTACACCCCAGCTAACACACAGTATACTGTACCACCCAGCTAACACACAGTATACTGTACACCCCAGCTAACACACAGTATACTGTACCACCCAGCTAACACACAGTATACTGTACACCCCAGCTAACACACAGTCTACTGTGTGTAGTGTGTGGTGTGTGGTGTATGTAGTGTGTGTAGTGTGTGTTTAGTGTCTGGTGTGTGTAGTGTGTGTGTAGTGTGTGGTTTGTGTAGTGTGTAGTGTGTGTTTAGTGTGTGTAGTGTGTGTCGTGTGCAGTGTGTGGTTTGTGTAGTGTGTAGTGTGTGTAGTGTGTGTAGTGTGTGTAGTGTGTATTTTGTGGTTTGTGTAGTGTGTGTAGTGTGTGTAGTGTGTAGTGTGGGTTGTGTGTGTTGCTGTCAGGTGCTATTAGGGCTGTAAGGCGGAAGCTTCCATCCCTCTGCCCACTTCTATCCATCCCTTTGTCCACTTCTGTCTGATCCATCCCTCTGCCCACTTCTATCCATCCCTCTGCCCACTTCTGTCTAATCCATCCCTCTGCCCACTTCTGTCTAATCCATCCCTCTGCCCACTTCTGTCTATCCCTCTGCCCACTTCTGTCCATCCCTCTGCCCACTTCTGTCCATCCCTCTGCCCACTTCTGTCTAGTCCATTTGTGAAGCGCTGATTGCCACACACACAGCTGATTGGCTCTGAGGAGCGTCCCTGCAGGTGAAGGGGACACATTACATCACTCTGAAATAGACACTCATTTCTGTCAGAACCGCAGGTGTGTGATTGACTCATCTGCCTGGTGAACCTCAGTGAACCACTGTGAACCACTATGAATCCCTCGGAATCACAATTAACCACTACAAACCTCTATAAACTACTATGTACTAGCGCCTGCCGTGTCTGAAGCCCAGTTTGTAAAGCATGCAGCCTGAAACCCCCAGGATAGTGGGTTTGATTCCCGGGACCAGCCATAAGTGAAAAGCACGCATGACTGTAAGTGGCTTTGGATAAATGTATTGTTGTATAATGTCTCTGGTCCTCTCTTCAGATGATCCATCACAACACCTGTAGATAGTCATCACCTTTTAGTTTCTCTAGTCCTCAGGACCCCCCTTGTTGAAACCTTTCCTCAGAAACTCCTGATTGTGCCGTGTGATGTTGTTTGGCCGGCTCGTCTCTAGCAGTGTGACAGCATGTTGGACGGTTGTTTCCTTCCATTACGTTTCAAAACACAACATGTTTTCATGGTGCTAGGAGCAACAACATTATCAGATCACCCATTACCTTCTTACCCTCTGAACCCAGGCCTCGTACATCACGTATTGTCAAGGAAAAGCAGCAATATCACTACTGCCAGCACCAGTTAAGCTGTTTGGCACCGACTACTTGGCCAAAGCAATATCATAGCAGTGTTGAGGGCTACCTTTTAAACGGGGAGGCTTTATCCAAACTGTCATCAAGAGATGTCACTTAACAACAATACCCTTCCATTGGATCAGCTGAAGCTCACATATACTGTATATCTATTGGAGCCAACATATCTGATCTAACATGGATGCTCTGGGCCATCAACACAATACTAGCCAGATGCTTTGTCAAAAAATGTCCCAGCCACAAGGAAGGAACTTGAATGTAAAATAAAGACAGTCTACTGTATATTACTGTGTAATCTCAGAAATCAGACAGTGTGTTTGTCATTTCTGATCGGATTGAGCCCAGATATAACAATATTAAGGCTATTATCAATGCTATGTTGCCTTTGGCCATCGGCCAAATGTGGCCCACAAATCAGGGCTGATTTAATAAACGCATTGGGCTGAGCCGTTAGACAGGAGTGGAGAAAACAAGGTCAGGTAAATCGTTTAAACACAGAAACACACTGGCTGGACTTTAAAATAACAACAATAAATGGGATTATACTGTAGTTCAGCAATCTGTTTTGTCTTGTTTTTATGAACAACTATCATCTATAAACTGCCATTTTAAACTGTGTACATGTAGCATAGACCAACTGTCTCTTGATGAACGGTCCCTCTGGCACACTGGAAGCTTCAACGGTACATTCTGCTAGCAGCTGGCTTCAACTGTACATTCTGCTAACAGCTAGCTTCAACTGTACATTCTGCTAACAGCTAGCTTCAACTGTACATTCTGCTAACAGCTAGCTTCAACTGTGCATTCTGCTAACAGCTAGCTTCAACTGTACATTCTGCTAACAGCTAGCTTCAACTGTACATTCTGCTAACAGCTAGCTTCAACTGTACATTCTGCTAACAGCTAGCTTCAACTTTACATTCTGCTAACAGCTAGCTTCAACTGTACATTCTGCTAACAGCTAGCTTCAACTTTACATTCTGCTAACAGCTAACTTCTACTGTACATTCTGCTAACAATTAACTTCAACTGTACATTCTGCTAACCAGAAAACCTTACAGTTAGCACAGTGGATCTGGGCCGATTCAGGCTGAGAGTCAGGGCACATGGCTGAGAGTCAGACTCGGCCGACGTCATGTGGCCCGAGTCTGGGCCGCTTTCGGCAGTAAAACTTATGGCTAGGATGCGGGGATTGAGTTTGGGCCGATTCCGGTGTGAGTTACAGTATCTGGCCCAAATGGAGTACTTGGGGCTCGGGCCGATTCCGGTGAGAGTTATGTGTCCCGAATGTTGTACTTGGGGCTCGGGTCGATTTCATTTCATTATTTATTTTTCAATATTTTCTCATTCTTTCTGTGATCAGAAAATACAACTAACAGTTAAATTAAATTATTTAAGAGTCCTTTGTAGTATTTTGATACTTTGAGCAAAAGGCAATTGATATATGCATTAAAAACTTTCTGGATTGATCCTCCCGAGTGGCGCAGTGGTCTAAGACACTGCATCGCAGTGTAAACTGCGTTGCTAGAGATACTGTGGGATTCCGTGTTTTACATTGTAGCCATTACCATATATATGATTAAATATTATCTGATGTTGGCTGCGTGAAGTATCTGCATTTGTGCACTTGAGCATCATCATGAGATTAAACAACTGCTTGCTACATCTACTTGCCTGTTTGTGTGTGTGACAAGAACTGAGTAACATGGTGTGACCTGCATGTTGCAAAACTGTAGATAACAGCCCAGCAGATGCTTTGTCCTTGTGTTTGGATGTAACAATATTGAGTACATGGTGTGACTTGCTGTATCTTACAAAGTTGTGGTTAATCAGGTGTAGGGAGGGGTGGTCATCACGAGGTTTAACTGAGATGGAAAAATACTGAACAACACAATAGCAGGAACTGACCAACTGTTCTAACTAGGCTGCGATACCAAAACAGTAAGGATCTATACATCGACGGAGGGAGGCCTCCAAGAAGCGCCAAGAGGCGGGGACCCGCCTGAGCGCCTGCGATAGGCTGAGCAAGTCTAAACCACGCCCAGCCTCTACTGTGATAGGCCAACAGACAGGTTGGAACTATGTCTATCACAGTATAAGAACACTGTTTACGTACATCCTGTCAGTTCCCTGTTCTACCCTGCGTGGTGATTCAGTGAACCCGTATATACGAAAGTTGCATTTGCCATTTATTGCTTAGTTAATAAAAAATACATAGCATACAATCGGTGACTCATTGTCATATTTATCCTGATACCAGATTCGAATTTACGCAACTCTAACAATACTGGTTCGAGACCCGTGCCAGGGAGACCCATGAGGCGATTCACAATTGGCACATTGTTGTCTGAGTTAGGGAAGGATTTGGCAGGCCGGGATGTCCATGTCCCATCGCGCTAACCAGGAAAGCTAGCTTCTACTGTACATTCTGCTAACCAGGAAAGCTAGCTTCTACTGTACATTCTGCTAACCAGGAAAGCTAGCTTCTACTGTACATTCTGCTAACCAGGAAAGCTAGCTTCTACTGTACATTCTGCTAACCAGGAAAGCTAGCTTCTACTGTACATTCTGCTAACCAGGAAAGCTAGTTTCTACTGTACATTCTGCTAACCAGGAAAGCTAGCTTCTACTGTACATTCTGCTAACCAGGAAAGATAGCTTCTACTGTACATTCTGCTAACCAGGAAAGCTAGCTTCTACTGTACATTCTGCTAACCAGGAAAGCTAGCTTCTACTGTACATTCTGTTAACCAGGAAAGCTAGCTTCTACTGTACATTCTGCTAACCAGGAAAGCTAGCTTCTACTGTACATTCTGCTAACCAGGAAAGCTAGCTTCTACTGTACATTCTGCTAACCAGGAAAGCTAGCTTCTACTGTACATTCTGCTAACCAGGAAAGCTAGCTTCTACTGTACATTCTGCTAACCAGGAAAGCTAGCTTCTACTGTACATTCTGCTAACCAGGAAAGCTAGCTTCTACTGTACATTCTGCTAACCAGGAAAGCTAGCTTCTACTGTACATTCTGCTAACCAGGAAAGCTAGCTTCTACTGTACATTCTGCTAACCAGGAAAGCTAGCTTCTACTGTACATTCTGCTAACCAGGAAAGCTAGCTTCTACTGTACATTCTGCTAACCAGGAAAGCTAGCTTCTACTGTACATTCTGCTAACCAGGAAAGCTAGCTTCTACTGTACATTCTGTTAACCAGGAAAGCTAGCTTCTACTGTACATTCTGCTAACCAGGAAAGCTAGCTTCTACTGTACATTCTGCTAACCAGGAAAGCTAGCTTCTACTGTACATTCTGCTAACCAGGAAAGCTAGCTTCTACTGTACATTCTGCTAACCAGGAAAGCTAGCTTCTACTGTACATTCTGTTAACCAGGAAAGCTAGCTTCTACTGTACATTCTGCTAACCAGGAAAGCTAGCTTCTACTGTCCATTCTGCTAACCAGGAAAGCTAGCTTTAGCGGTTCAGCGGCAGCAGTTCCTTCAGTCTCAGGGCAGTGGATCAGGCCCATAGTGTTGTTGTTAAAGTACTATCTCTGCTGCTGTGACCCTGTTCTCTACCTAACACAGTGCTAGGATGTTTACTGAGCTGGCTGCCTTTGAAAATGACATGCCTTGCCTTATTAGAGCTTGTTTGTCCCTTAACTTTAAATTCCTTTAAATGACATGGGAGTTGATGCTTTCACATCAGTCAGACAGACATGAAAGAACACCACTAATTACTGCAAACTGAGTCTTGATTGTTGCTATCAAAGTTAGGATTATTTCGTATAAAAAGCAAAACATATATATATTCTGGGTGTGAAATATCATCCCCGTGGACGTTATTTAGTATTTCTGTTGAATCTGTGTGAATGTATTCATTAAGCAATGTGAAACCTTGCTAAATTAATGAGTACATGTGATTGATTTATTCTTTCAGAACAGGCTTGTATAATGGTCACATAATGTAGACCATGTTTACTACTGTCGTTGAATTGAATTGATCAATTAATAATTGATAAATAAATTAATTGATAAAACTATTTGACTTGGATTGCAATCTCTTTCACATGCTAATGAAAAATGTTAACTTGACTAAATTATGCAAGTCATTGTCGTGAAACCATTTTTTTAGAGGAAAGACTTCTCTCATATACCTGATTGAGTAAAATAATCAATGTGAGATATTAACCTTACCAGACGATGATTATGTAGATGGAGTTTCCTCAGAACTCTCATCCTCAGTGATGCCAGACAAACAACCAATCACAACTCTCATCCTCAGTGATGCCAGACAAACAACCAATCACAACTCTCATCCTCAGTGATGCCAGACAAACAACCAATCACAACTCTCATCCTCAGTGATGCCAGACAAACAACCAATCACAACTCTCATCCTCAGTGATGCCAGACAAACAACCAATCACAACTCTCATCCTCAGTGAGGCCAGACAAACAACCAATCACAACTCTCATCCTCAGTGATGCCAGACAAACAACCAATCACAACTCTCATCCTCAGTGATGCCAGACAAACAACCAATCACAACTCTCATCCTCAGTGATGCCAGACAAACAACCAATCACAACTCTCATCCTCAGTGATGCTAAACATACAGAAAAATAGCTTAGTAGACTGATCTGAATATCTCCCAGATATCTCAGATAATTATTTGAAGCAACGTTCTGATCAATTCTTCAAATAACATCATTCAGCATTTAGCTAACGAGGATAAATGAGATTCTGTCAGTGTTTTTAATCTCTTCTGGTTTCATATCATCTAGTGCGTTCAAACTCGACTCTTGGCCCTCAAAGCCAGTTCCACTGCATCATTTCGTTGTTCCCCTCTAATCGGGGACTCACATCTGGAACACCAGGTGGGGGTAATTAATTATCAGGTTGAACAGAAAACCAGCAGGCTCCGGACCTCATAAGGTAAGAGTGGAAAACCCCTGATCTGGTGGCTTTACGGATTTCACAGCGCTGAGAAGAATGAGACATCCAATTCCCCACTGACAAAGGACATCATAGGCCTCTTCAAATTGACATAATAGTCTATCAAATGCTTGTAAAAATGTCATTTAAATACGACGCTCCACGATCCAGATCATCTGTTTTCTGTTTCAGCTGTGTGAGACGGCATGAGTGGACTTCACGGCAGGAATTTAGGAAAAATTCTCAAAATCTGTTAAAAACTCTGTATTCCTGAGTTCCAGAGACCGGGGGTGCTGATCCCAGAGTAAATGACCAGTGAAGAGCTTTATGAACGTTGAACTCTCTTCCCCCAACCTGGATCCTCCAAGGTGAAAGGTTCCAGATCCCTCTTTAGATCAGTTGATCTCCTCAGGCCCATGATGACAGTGATGTGGAGGAGGAGGAGGAGGAGGAGGAGGAGGAGGAGGAGGAGGAGGTGAGCAGAACACAGAGGAAATGGAATTAATGCAGCGTTTCCCATCACCTCAGAAGGAGGCTCAGCCAGGACCAAAGGAAATCATTCTGCTGAAGCCAAGACCATCTGAACAGGGCTTTTCCTTTTAACATTGAACAACTTAGAAGAGCATTGAGATGATCCCACCAAAGAGTACTACTACTACAGACTATAGAGGTGAGCAGGGTAACAGACTACAGACTATAGAGGTGAGCAGGGTAACAGAATATAGACTATAGAGGTGAGTAGGGTAACAGACTACAGACTATAGAGGTGAGCAGGGTAACAGACTACAGACTATAGAGGTGAGCAGGGTAACAGACTACAGACTATAGAGGTGAACAGGGTAACAGACTACAGACTATAGAGGTGAGCAGGGTAACAGACTACAGACTATAGAGGTGAGCAGGGTAACAGGCTACAGACTATAGAGGTGAGCAGGGTAACAGACTACAGAGTATAGAGGTGAGCAGGGTAACAGACTACAGACTATAGAGGTGAGCAGGGTAACAGACTACAGACTATAGAGGTGAGCAGGGTAACAGACTACAGACTATAGAGGTGAGCAGGGTAACAGACTACAGACTATAGAGGTGAGCAGGGTAACAGACTACAGACTATAGAGGTGAGCAGGGTAACAGACTACAGACTATAGAGGTGAACAGGGTAACAGACTACAGACTATAGAGGTGAGCAGGGTAACAGACTACAGACTATAGAGGTGAGCAGGGTAACAGACTACAGAGTATAGAGGTGAGCAGGGTAACAGACTACAGACTATAGAGGTGAGCAGGGTAACAGACTACAGACTATAGAGGTGAGCAGGGTAACAGAATATAGACTATAGAGGTGAGTAGGGTAACAAACTATAGAGGTGAGCAGGGTAGCAGACTATAGAGGTGAGCAGGGTAGCAGACTATAGAGGTGAGTAGGGTAACAGACTACAGACTATAGAGGTGAGCAGGGTAACAGAATATAGACTATAGAGGTGAGTAGGGTAGCAGACTATAGAGGTGAGCAGGGTAGCAGACTATAGAGGTGAGCAGGGTAACAGACTACAGACTATAGAGGTGAGCAGGGTAACAGAATATAGACTATAGAGGTGAGTAGGGTAACAAACTATAGAGGTGAGCAGGGTAGCAGACTATAGAGGTGAGCAGGGTAGCAGACTATAGAGGTGAGCAGGGTAACAGACTACAGACTATAGAGGTGAGCAGGGTAACAGAATATAGACTATAGAGGTGAGTAGGGTAACAAACTATAGAGGTGAGCAGGGTAGCAGACTATAGAGGTGAGCAGGGTAGCAGACTATAGAGGTGAGCAGGGTAGCAGACTATAGAGGTGAGCAGGGTAACAGACTATAGAGGTGAGCAGGGTAACAGACTATAGAGGTGAGCAGGGTAGCAGACTATAGAGGTGAGCAGGGTAACAGACTATAGAGGTGAGCAGGGTAACAGACTACAGACTATAGAGGTGAGCAGGGTAACAGACTACAGACTATAGAGGTGAGCAGGGTAACAGACTACAGACTATAGAGGTGAACAGGGTAACAGACTACAGACTATAGAGGTGAGCAGGGTAACAGACTATAGAGGTGAGCAGGGTAGCAGACTATAGAGGTGAGCAGGGTAGCAGACTATAGAGGTGAGCAGGGTAACAGACTATAGAGGTGAGTAGGGTAACAGACTACAGAGTATAGAGGTGAGCAGGGTAACAGACTATAGAGGTGAGCAGGGTAACAGACTACAGAGTATAGAGGTGAGCAGGGTAACAGACTATAGAGGTGAGCAGGGTAACAGACTATAGAGGTGAGCAGGGTAACAGACTATAGAGGTGAGCAGGGTAACAGACTACAGAGTATAGAGGTGAGCAGGGTAACAGACTATAGAGGTGAGCAGGGTAACAGACTATAGAGGTGAGCAGGGTAACAGACTACAGAGTATAGAGGTGAGCAGGGTAACAGACTATAGAGGTGAGCAGGGTAACAGACTATAGAGGTGAGCAGGGTAACAGACTATAGAGGTGAGCAGGGTAACAGAATATAGACTATAGAGGTGAGCAGGGTAACAGAATATAGAGGTGAGTAGGGTAGCAGACTATAGAGGTGAGCAGGGTAACAGACTATAGAGGTGAGCAGGGTAACAGACTATAGAGGTGAGCAGGGTAACAGACTATAGAGGTGAGCAGGGTAACAGACTATAGAGGTGAGTAGGGTAGCAGACTATAGAGGTGAGCAGGGTAGCAGACTATAGAGGTGAGCAGGGTAACAGACTACAGAGTATAGAGGTGAGCAGGGTAACAGACTATAGAGGTGAGTAGGGTAACAGACTATAGAGGTGAGCAGGGTAACAGACTATAGAGGTGAGCAGGGTAACAGACTACAGACTATAGAGGTGAGTAGGGTAACAGACTATAGAGGTGAGTAGGGTAACAGACTATAGAGGTGAGTAGGGTAACAGACTACAGACTATAGAGGTGAGCAGGGTAACAGACTATAGAGGTGAGTAGGGTAACAGACTATAGAGGTGAGCAGGGTAACAGACTATAGAGGTGAGCAGGGTAACAGACTACAGACTATAGAGGTGAGTAGGGTAACAGACTATAGAGGTGAGTAGGGTAACAGACTATAGAGGTGAGTAGGGTAACAGACTACAGACTATAGAGGTGAGCAGGGTAACAGACTATAGAGGTGAGTAGGGTAACAGAATACAGAGTATAGAGGTGAGCAGGGTAACAGACTACAGACTATAGAGGTGAGTAGGGTAACAGAATACAGAGTATAGAGGTGAGCAGGGTAACAGATTATAGAGGTGAGTAGGGTAACAGAATACAGAGTATAGAGGTGAGCAGGGTAACAGACTATAGAGGTGAGTAGGGTAACAGAATACAGACTATAGAGGTGAGCAGGGTAACAGACTATAGAGGTGAGCAGGGTAACAGACTATAGAGGTGAGCAGGGTAACAGACTATAGAGGTGAGCAGGGTAACAGACTATAGAGGTGAGCAGGGTAACAGACTATAGAGGTGAGCAGGGTAACAGACTATAGAGGTGAGCAGGGTAACAGACTATAGAGGTGAGCAGGGTAACAGACTATAGAGGTGAGCAGGGTAACAGACTATAGAGGTGAGTAGGGATATAGTACTATAGAAGTTGAGACAGAGTGTTTGTGCTTGGGGTTTATGCAGGGTTTTATACATCTAGGACTGCTTGGATGTCTTCATCAGTAATCCTTACTGCCCTAGATCAGCCCTAGATCAGTCCTAGATCACAACATAAATCACTAATAATAGCCCTTAGATCAGCCCTATATCACAAGATACATCCCTAATTTATTTATTTATTTTTTATTTTACCTTTATTAAACCAGGTAGGCAAGTTGAGAACAAGTTCTCATTTACAATTGCGACCTGGCAAATAATAATAATCCCTAATCTAGATCAACCCTAGATCACAACATATTACACTAATAAAAGCCCTAGATCAACTCTAGATCAACTCTAGATCAACTCTAGATCAACTCTATATCAACCCTCGATCAACTCTAGATCAGCCCTAGATCAACTCTAGATCAACTCTAGATCAACTCTAGATCAACTCTAGATCAACTCTAGATCAGCCCTAGATCAACTCTAGATCAACTCTAGATCAACTCTAGATCAACCCTAGATCACAACATAATGCGCGAATAAAAGCCCTAGATCAGCCCTAGATCAACCCTAGATCAACTCTAGATCAACTCTAGATCAACTCTAGATCAACTCTAGATCAGCTAGATCAACCCTAGATCACAACATAATACACTAATTAAAGCCCTAGATCAACTCTAGATCAACTCTAGATCAACTCTAGATCAACTCTAGATCAACTCTAGATCAGCTAGATCAACCCTAGATCACAACATAATGCGCGAATAAAAGCCCTAGATCAGCCCTAGATCAACCCTAGATCAACTCTAGATCAACTCTAGATCAACTCTAGATCAACTCTAGATCAGCTAGATCAACCCTAGATCACAACATAATACACTAATTAAAGCCCTAGATCAACTCTAGATCAACCCTAGATCATCCCTAGATCACAACATGATGCACTAATAAAAGCCCTAGATCAGCCCTAGATCAACCCTAGATCAACCCTAGATCAACTCTAGATCAACCCTAGATCAACCCTAGATCATCCCTAGATCAAAACATGATGCACTAATAAAAGCCCTAGATCAGCCCTAGATCAACTCTAGATCAACCCTAGATCAACTCTAGATCAGCCCTAGATCAACTCTAGATCACAACATAATGCACTAATTAAAGCCCTAGATCAGCCCTAGATCAGCCCTCGATCAACTCTAGATCAGCCCTCGATCAACTCTAGATCAGCCCTAGATCAACCCTAGATCACAACATAATACACTAATTAAAGCCCTAGATCAACTCTAGATCAACCCTAGATCATCCCTAGATCACAACATGATGCACTAATAAAAGCCCTAGATCAGCCCTAGATCAACCCTAGATCAACCCTAGATCAACTCTAGATCAACCCTAGATCAACTCTAGATCAACCCTAGATCAACTCTAGATCAGCCCTAGATCAACTCTAGATCAGCCCTAGATCAACCCTAGATCAACCCTAGATCAACTCTAGATCAACCCTAGATCAACTCTAGATCAACCCTAGATCAACTCTAGATCAGCCCTAGATCAACTCTAGATCAACCCTAGATCAACCCTAGATCAACCCTAGATCAACTCTAGATCAACCCTAGATCAACTCTAGATCAGCCCTAGATCAACTCTAGATCAACCCTAGATCAACTCTAGATCAGCCCTAGATCAACTCTAGATCAGCCCTAGATCACAACATAATGCACTAATAAAAGCCCTAGATCAGCCCTAGATCAACTCTAGATCAACTCTAGATCAGCCCTAGATCAACTCTAGATCAACCCTAGATCAACCCTAGATCACAACATAATGCACTAATAAAAGCCCTAGATCAACTCTAGATCAGCCCTAGATCAGCCCTAGATCAACTCTAGATCAACTCTAGATCAGCCCTAGATCAACTCTAGATCACAACATAATGCACTAATAAAAGCCCTAGATCAGCCCTAGATCAACTCTAGATCAACTCTAGATCAGCCCTAGATCAACTCTAGATCAACTCTAGATCAACTCTAGATCACAACATAATGCACTAATAAAAGCCCTAGATCAACTCTAGATCAGCCCTAGATCACAACATAATGCACTAATTAAAGCCCTAGATCAGCCCTAGATCAACTCTAGATCACAACATAATGCACTAATTAAAGCCCTAGATCAACCCTAGATCAGCCCTAGATCAGCCCTAGATCAACTCTAGATCAGCCCTAGATCAACTCTAGATCAGCCCTATATCAACCCTAGATCAACTCTAGATCAGCCCTAGATCACAACATAATGTACTAATTAAAGCCCTAGATCAGCCCTAGATCAACCCTAGATCAACTCTAGATCACAACATAATGCACTAATTAAAGCCCTAGATCAACCCTAGATCAGCCCTAGATCAGCCCTAGATCAACTCTAGATCAGCCCTAGATCAACTCTAGATCAGCCCTATATCAACCCTAGATCAACTCTAGATCAGCCCTAGATCACAACATAATGTACTAATTAAAGCCCTAGATCAGCCCTCGATCACAACATGAACTCAAAATGGAATAAGTAGTTCTCACCCATCTACACACAATACCCCATAATGTCACTGTGAAAACATGTTTTTAGAAAATGCTATAACTATTTAAAATTGAATACAGAAATAGCTCATTTACATAAGTATTCAGATCCCAGAGTCAATACTTTGCAGAAGCACCTTTGGCAGCGACTCCGGTCTTTCTGGGTAAATCTCTAAGAGCTTTCCACACCTGGATTGTGCAACATATACCCATTATTCTTAAAACATATATATTCAAGCTCTGCCAAATGGGTTGTAGCTTCATAAGCTTCATAACCCTAACTGTCCCACCCTGGTCTGTTTCATCTGGCCTTGTGCTTGTCTTCACCCCCCTCCATGTTGCGTCCATCTTCCCAACTTATCCCCGGGGGTATTTATACCTGTGTATTCTGTCTGTCTGTGCCAGTTCGTCTTATTTGTTCAAGTCAACCAGCGTTTTTTTATCTCAGCTCCTGTTTTTCCCCAGTCTCTCTTTTTCTCGTCCTCCTGCTTTTGGCCCTTGCCAGTCCTGACTCTGAGCTCGCCTGCCTGACCACTCTGCCTGCCTGACCACTCTGCCTGCCTGACCACTCTGCCTGCCTGACCACTCTGCCTGCCTGACCACTCTGCCTGCCTGACCACTCTGCCTGCCACCCTGTACTGTTTTGGACCCAACCTGCCTTCTGTCAATCCCTAGGATTATAATAAATACCAAAGCTCAAACCATCTGGGTCCTGGTTCTGCATCTGGGTCCTGGGTCCTGGGTCCTGTATCTGCATCTGGGTCCTGGGTCCTGGGTCCTGTATTTGCATCTGGGTCCTGTTTCTGCATCTGGGTCCTGTGTCTGCATCTGGGTCCTGGGTCCAGGGTCTGCATCTGGGTCCTGTATCTGCATCTGGGTCCTGTTTCTGCATCTGGGTCCTGTGTCTGCATCTGGGTCCTGGGTCCAGGGTCTGCATCTGGGTCCTGTGTCTGCATCTGGGTCCTGGGTCCTGGGTCCTGTATTTGCATCTGGGTCCTGTTTCTGCATCTGGGTCCTGTGTCTGCATCTGGGTCCTGGGTCCAGGGTCTGCATCTGGGTCCTGTATCTGCATCTGGGTCCTGTTTCTGCATCTGGGTCCTGTGTCTGCATCTGGGTCCTGGGTCCAGGGTCTGCATCTGGGTCCTGTGTCTGCATCTGGGTCCTGGGTCCAGGGTCTGCATCTGGGTCCTGTATCTGCATCTGGGCCCTGTGTCTGCATCTGGGGCCTGTATCTGCATCTGGGTCCTGTGTCTGCATCTGGGTCCTGGGTCCTGTGTCTGAATCTGGGTCCTGGGTCCAGGGTCTGCATCTGGGTCCTGTGTCTGAATCTGGGTCCTGCATCTGCATCTGGGTCCTGTATCTGCATCTGGGTCCTGTATCTGCATCTGGGTCCTGTGTCTGCATCTGGGTCCTGTGTCAGCATCTGGGTCCTGTATCTGCATCTGGGTCCTGTGTCTGCATCTGGGTCCTGGGTCCTGTGTCTGTATCTGCATCTGGGTCCTGTGTCTGCATCTGGGTCCTGTGTCTGCATCTGGGTCCTGTTTCTGCACCTGGGTCCTGTGGGTCCTTTGTCTTCATCTGGGTCCAGCTGGCTGTGCTGCTGCTCCAGTTTCAACTGTTCTGCCTTATTATTATTCGACCATGCTGGTCATTTATGAACATTTGAACATCTTGGCCATGTTCTGTTATAATCTCCACCCGGCACAGCCAGAAGAGGACTGGCCACCCCACATAGCCTGGTTCCTCTCTAGGTTTCTTCCTAGGTTTTGGCCTTTCTAGGGAGTTTTTCCTAGCCACCGTGCTTCTACACCTGGATTGCTTGCTGTTTGGGGTTTTAGGCTGGGTTTCTGTACAGCACTTTGAGATATCAGCTGATGTACGAAGGGCTATATAAATACATTTGATTTGATTTGATTTGATCTGGGTCCTGTTTCTGCATCTGGGTCCTGTTTCTGCATCTGGGTCCTGTTTCTGCATCTGGGTCCTGTGTCTGCATCTGGGTCCTGTGTCTGCATCTGTGTCCTGTTTCTGCATCTGGGTCCTGTGTCTGCATCTGGGTCCTGTGTCTGCATCTGGGTCCTGTGTCTGCATCTGGGTCCTGTATCTGCATCTGGGTACCGTGTCTGCATCTGGGTCCTGTGTCTGCATCTGGGTCCTGTTTCTGCATCTGGGTCCTGTTTCTGCATCTGGGTCCTGTTTCTGCATCTGGGTCCAGTGTCTGCATCTGGGTCCTGTGTCTCTATCTGGGTCCTGTATCTGCATCTGGGTCCTGTGTCTGCATCTCAGTCCTGCATCTGCATCTGGGTCCTGTGACTGCATCTGGGTCCTGTTTCTGCATCTGTGTCCTGTTTCTGCATCTGGGTCCTGGGTCCTGGGTCCTGGGTCCTGTTTCTGCATCTGGGTCCTGGGTTCTGCATCTGGGTCCTGTTTCTGCATCTTGGTCCTGTGTCTGCATCTGGGTCCTGTTTCTGCATCTGGGTCCTGTGTCTGCATCTGGGTCCTGTGTCTGCATCTGGGTCCTGTATCTGCATCTGGGTCCTGTGTCTGCATCTCAGTCCTGTATCTGCACCTGGGTCCTGGGTCTGCATCTGGGTCCTGTGTCTGCATCTGGGTCCAGTGTCTGCATCTGGGTCCTGTGTCTCTATCTTTGTCCTGTTTTTGCATCTGGGTCCTGGGTCCAGTGTCTGCATCTGGGTCCTGTGTCTGCATCTGGGTCCTGTGTCTGCATCTGGGTCCTGTGTCTGCATCTGGGTCCTGGGTCCAGTGTCTGCATCTGGGTCCTGTTTTTGCATCTGGGTCCAGTGTCTCTATCTGGGTTCTGTTTTTGCATCTGGGTCCTGGATCTGCATCTGGGTCCTGTGTCTCTATCTTTGTCCTGTTTTTGCATCTTGGTCCTGGGTCCAGTGTCTGCATCTGGGTCCTGTGTCTGCATCTGGGTCCTGTGTCTGCATCTGGGTCCTGGGTCCAGTGTCTGCATCTGGGTCCCTTTTTTGCATCTGGGTCCAGTGTCTCTATCTGGGTCCTGTTTTTGCATCTGGGTCCAGTGTCTCTATCTGGGTCCTGTTTTTGCATCTGGGTCCTGGATCTGCATCTGGGTCCTGTGTCGGTATACTAACCAAGGGCGATGAATAGGCTGTGTATTTGATATAAGTAGCTTCATAGTAAGGGGAGAGTGATCCAAAAATAAACACTGGGTTTTTCTCTGGTCCAGCTGCTATAGAACCACTGCTACCTGCAGAACTGGAGGTAAACATCTCTAGAGGCATTGGCCCAAAAGACTGTACCTTTATAGACGGTTTTAATTCTCGCATGGAGAACTGAAAATATCAGGATTTGACCAATCATATCCTGAGCAGCAACACAGCAGCTGACAGTGAGTCAACCCTCCGTATGGCCCCCTGTTTGTAATGTTAATGAAGGGCAGTAATACCATACAGGAGACAGTGAGTCAACCCTCCGTATGGCCCCCTGTATGTAATGTTAATGAACGGCCTGGCAGTAATACCATAGTTGAGACAGTGAGTGAACCCTCCGTATGGCCCCCTGTATGTAATGTTACTGAAAGACAGTAATACCATACAGGAGACAGTGAGTCAACCCTCCGTATGGCCCCCTGTATGTAATGTTAATGAAAGACAGTAATACCATACAGGAGACAGTGAGTCAACCCTCCGTATGGCCCCCTGTATGTAATGTTAATGAAGGACAGTAATACCATACAGGAGACAGTGAGTCAACCCTCCGTATGGCCCCCTGTATGTAATGTTAATGAAGGACAGTAATACCATACAGGAGACAGTGAGTCAACCCTCCGTATGGCCCCCTGTATGTAATGTTACTGAAAGACAGTAATACCATACAGGAGACAGTGAGTCAACCCTCCGTATGGCCCCCTGTATGTAATGTTAATGAAGGACAGTAATACCATACAGGAGACAGTGAGTCAACCCTCCGTATGGCCCCCTGTATGTAATGTTACTGAAAGACAGTAATACCATACAGGAGACAGTGAGTCAACCCTCCGTATGGCCCCCTGTATGTAATGTTAATGAAGGACAGTAATACCATACAGGAGACAGTGAGTCAACCCTCCGTATGGCCCCCTGTATGTAATGTTAATGAACGGCCTGGCAGTAATACCATACTGGAGACAGTGAGTCAACCCCCCATATGGCCCCCTGTATGTAATGTTAATGAAGGTCAGTAATACCATACTGGAGACAGTGAGTCAACCCTCCATATGGCCTCCTGTATGTAATGTTAATGAAGGGCCTGGCAGTAATACCATCCTGGAGACAGTGAGTCAACCCTCCATATGGCCCCCTGTATGTAATGTTAATGAACGGCCTGGCAGTAATACCATACAGGAGACAGTGAGTCAACCCTACTTATGGCCCCTGTATGTAATGTTAATGAACGGCCTGGCAGTAATACCATACTGGAGACAGTGAGTCAACCCTCCATATGGCCCCCTGTATGTAATGTTAATGAACGGCCTGGCAGTAATACCATACAGGAGACAGTGAGTCAACCCTCCGTATGGCCCCCTGTATGTAATGTTAATGAAGGACAGTAATACCATACAGGAGACAGTGAGTCAACCCTCCGTATGGCCCCCTGTATGTAATGTTAATGAAGGGCAGTAATACCATACAGGAGACAGTGAGTCAACCCTCCATATGGCCCCCTGTATGTAATGTTAATGAACGGCCTGGCAGTAATACCATACAGGAGACAGTGAGTCAACCCTCCGTATGGCCCCCTGTATGTAATGTTAATGAAGGGCAGTAATACCATACAGGAGACAGTGAGTCAACCCTCCGTATGGCCCCCTGTATGTAATGTTAATGAACGGCCTGGCAGTAATACCATACAGGAGACAGTGAGTCAACCCTCCGTATGGCCCCCTGTATATAATGTTAATGAAGGGCAGTAATACCATACAGGAGACAGTGAGTCAACCCTCCGTACGGCCCCCTGTATGTAATGTTAATGAAGGGCAGTAATACCGTACAGGAGACAGTGAGTCAACCCTCCGTATGGCCCCCTGTATGTAATGTTAATGAAGGGCAGTAATACCATACAGGAGACAGTGAGTTAACCCTCCGTATGGCCCCCTGTATGTAATGTTAATGAACGGCCTGGCAGTAATACCATACAGGAGACAGTGAGTCAACCCTCCGTATGGCCCCCTGTATATAATGTTAATGAAGGGCAGTAATACCATACAGGAGACAGTGAGTCAACCCTCCGTACGGCCCCCTGTATGTAATGTTAATGAAGGGCAGTAATACCGTACAGGAGACAGACAGTTCATTACTTAAGTAGCCAATTCGTGCACTTTGCTTTTTTTTGTGAATGAATGATCTACAGTCAGATGAAATCCTGATGCATGTTTAGATCTCACAGGGTTGTGCATCAGGACCAGCTGCAGGGAGCAGGTGCATTAATACGTTGAGAAAGTGAGGATTCATTACTGTATTGACGTCAGGGAATATACCCATCCAAATTACAAAGGCATATATGTGTGCATCATCAAGTGCAGTACTCTGATAGATTGCACCAGATAATTACTATGCATACCACTAACATCTCCGCCTAACTACTGCCGGCGACCATCAATTTCAGAAACCCTTAAAGTGTTTTTGGATCCAGGCATGCCAACGTTGTAAACATCGAATACATTATGTCAGGGAATCTCTGTCTGGTTTCTACTTGATCTAAAGCTATGGAGGTAAGAAGCACCCGATGTCTTTGACATGTGGACATTAACGTCTCGGGAAGATCTGTAATAGCTTCACTTAATTGGCCTTTAAGGCCGGGCACCAATTAATAATCAATGGTGTCAGGGGAGGCCGGACTCTCTGTGTTTAAACCAATACGTGAATGCATTATATTCATATTTATTCTAAGTAAAGTCTTCATTGTAATTGGCATGTTATTAGAGCGAAGGCTTTTAGTCTGTATCAAAGTCATTGAATTAAAAAGGGAGATATAGATCTGTCCGGGAGAAACAAACAAGGCCAGTGTAATATGACAGAAACAATGAACAACTCTGGTTAAGAGCCTCATTATTCCTGCTCTTCTATGAGAGGGGGGAAAACAGCCTGCTCAGCTCAGGACTATATGCCTGTGTAGGCCAGTGTGTACCGCCTCATAGCTGACACTACAGAACCACCTCATCAATCTGCTCTCTTCAGCCGCCTGCTTGGCTAATCTCACTGTCTGGCAGTGATGGGGAGGTTCCTGTACGACTGGAACAATATACAGAAACTATCTTACATCAATATACAGAGGAACTCACTCTCCTCAATAACCAGAGGAAACAGCTCACCTCTCTTCCCTCTGCTGTAGTCAAGTCAGTAATCCTGAGCTCATTACTGATCTACCAGAGGAATTTATAGCATTAGTAATGATAATACACAGGTCTTGTGATAGAGCAGAGAGAAGGTCTCCAAGCTAACTATAAAGATACAACACGTGAACCAAAAGTATGTGGACACCCGCTCGTCGAACATCTCATTCCAAAATCATGGGCATTAATATGGAGTTGGTCCCAGCCCCTTTGCAGCCTTAACAGCCTCCACTCTTCTGGGAAGGCTTTCCACTAGATGTTGGAACATTGCTGCTATAACAGCCTCCACTCTTCTGGGAAGGCTTTCCACTAGATGTAGGAACATTGCTGCTATAACAGCCTCCACTCTTCTGGGAAGGCTTTCCACTAGATGTAGGAACATTGCTGCTATAACAGCCTCCACTCTTCTGGGAAGGCTTTCCACTAGATGTAGGAACATTGCTGCTATAACAGCCTCCACTCTTCTGGGAAGGCTTTCCACTAGATGTTGGAACATTGCTGCTATAACAGCCTCCACTCTTCTGGGAAGGCTTTCCACTAGATGTTGGAACATTGCTGCTATAACAGCCTCCACTCTTCTGGGAAGGCTTTCCACTAGATGTTGGAACATTGCTGCGGGGACTTGAGTCTATTCAGCTACAAGAGCATTAGTGAGGTCTGGCACTGATGTTAGGCGATTAGGCCTTAGTCGCAGTCGGCGTTCCAATTCATCCCAAAGGTGTTTGATTGGGGTTGAGGTCGGAGCTCTGTGCAGGATGGTCAAGTTCTTCCACACTGATCTTGACAAGCCATGTCTGTATGGACCTGGCTTTGTGCACATGTTCATGCTGAAATAGGAGAGGGCCTTCCCCAAATGGTTGCCTTAAAGGTGGAAGCACAGAATCGTCTAGAAAGTCATTGTATGCTGTAGCGTGAAGATTTCCCTTCACTGGAACTAAGGGGCCCGAACCATGACAAAAAGCCCCAGACCATTATTCCTCCTCCACCATACTTTAAAGCTGGCACAATGCATTGGGGCAAGTATCGTTCTCCTGGCATCCACCATTCTACTGGGGAAACAGTATAATGAGTCTCCAGACTGGGGAAACAGTAGAATGAGTCTCCAGACTGGGGAAACAGTAGAATGAGTCTCCAGACTGGGGAAACAGCTGAATGAGTCTCCAGACTGGGGAAACATCTGAATGAGTCTCCAGACTGGGGAAACAGTAGAATTAGTCTCCAGACTGGGGAAACAGTTGAATGAGTCTCCAGACTGGGGAAACAGCTGAATGAGTCTCCAGACTGGGGAAACAGCTGAATGAGTCTCCAGACTGGGGAAACAGTAGAATGAGTCTCCAGACTGGGGAAACAGTTGAATGAGTCTCCAGACTGGGGAAACAGCTGAATGAGTCTCCAGACTGGGGAAACAGCTGAATGCGTCTCCAGACTGGGGAAACAGTAGAATGAGTCTCCAGACTGGGGAAACAGCTGAATGAGTCTCCAGACTGGGGAAACAGCTGAATGAGTCTCCAGACTGGGGAAACAGCTGAATGAGTCTCCAGACTGGGGAAACAGCTGAATGAGTCTCCAGATTGGGGAAACAGTAGAACAAGTCTCCAGACTGGGGAAACAGTATAATGAGTCTCCAGACTGGGGAAACAGTAGAACAAGTCTCCAGACTGGGGAAACAGTAGAATGAGTCTCCAGACTGGGGAAACAGTAGAATGAGTCTCCAGACTGGGGAAACAGTAGACTGAGTCTCCAGACTGGGGAAACAGCTGAATGAGTCTCCAGACTGGGGAAACAGCTGAATGAGTCTCCAGATTGGGGAAACAGTATAATGAGTCTCCAGACTGGGGAAACAGCTGAATGAGTCTCCAGACTGGGGAAAAGCCTGAATGAGTCTCCAGACTGGGGAAACAGTAGAATGAGTCTCCAGACTAGGGAAACAGTAGAATGAGTCTCCAGACTGGGGAAACAGTAGAATGAGTCTCCAGACTGGGGAAACAGCTGAATGAGTCTCCAGACTGGGGAAACAGGTGAATGAGTCTCCAGACTGGGGAAACAGATGAATGAGTCTCCAGACTGGGGAAACAGCTGAATGAGTCTCCAGACTGGGGAAACAGCTGAATCAGTCTCCAGACTGGGGAAACAGCTGAATCAGTCTCCAGACTGGGGAAACAGCTGAATGAGTCTCCAGACTGGGGAAACAGTAGAATGAGTCTCCAGACTGGGGAAACAGTAGAATGAGTCTCCAGACTGGGGAAACAGCTGAATGAGTCTCCAGACTGGGGAAACAGCTGAATCAGTCTCCAGACTGGGGAAACAGCTGAATGAGTCTCCATACTGGGGAAACAGTATAATGAGTCTCCAGACTGGGGAAACAGCCAAATGAGTCTCCAGACTGGGGAAACAGCTGAATGAGTCTCCAGACTGGGGAAACAGCTGAATCAGTCTCCAGACTGGGGAAACAGCTGAATGAGTCTCCAGACTGGGGAAACAGTAGAATGAGTCTCCAGACTGGGGAAACAGTATAATGAGTCTCCAGACAGTTTCTCTGGTAAAAAAATGAACGTGAGATAGATATCGGAGAGGTCTCGCAGGCCGTGGTGATTTATACATTCTCAGAGAGACTGGTTTGAAAGAGAGGAGGAGAGGAGGGGCAGAGAAAGGAGGCCGGGAGATTTATCATCTCAGTTGACTTTTTCCAAGCGGCTTGGCTCTCCAGAAATAACAACACAGGTATTTAACCTGCTCCCTGTCAGCCCTGCATGGAAAAGTGGTATCCTTCATCAGGGAGGAAGTGCACATTTCGCTAAATGACCAAACTATCTTGACTATTTTTCATTCTCATATGTAAGTTGGTAACCTTCCAAAGAGAGTGACTGATGAGCTGAGTTCATTTCAAGGTTAGACGTTAAGACTTGCAGTAGAGAAACCTAAACTCCATCAAAACCACAAGAGCCCCTTCACACTTCACTGTGCTTTGACAAAGATATCGACATTTCACAGGTCAAACACTTAAAAGAAGGACTCCCATCTAATGGATCTGTTACAATATGTTGAGAATGAAGAGGGACTCCCATCTAACGAATCTGTTACAATATGTTGAGAATGAAGAGGACCTCCCATCTAATGGATCTGTTACAATATGTTGAGAATGAAGAGGACCTCCCATCTAACGAATCTGTTACAATATGTTTAGGACAAGCTCTAAAGACAACACTAGATTAAATATGTTGAGAAGGAAGAGGACCTCCCATCTAACGAATCTGTTACAATATGTTTAGGACAAGCTCTAAAGACAACAATAGATTAATCTTCTCTTTGATAACAGTGTGTGGTAATGCCAGAGATGGAGCTAGATGTGTCTTCTATACTGTCGATGTGCAGCCCTATTGAATCAGAGCATATAGCCAACAGCTGTTCTGTCAACCTGAGATGGACATTGTTTATTCAACAACTGAACTGAATGACAGGTGGTTTAAAGTGATCGGTTACATAACATAATATTACATTGCATCATCAGTTGTTCATCCTTCATGAGACAAAGAATAAATCATGTTATCTGTCTAACTTGACATTAACCAGTCTGCATCCCAAATGGTACGTTATTAATACATAGTCCACTAGTTCTGACCGGGGTTCTGGATAGTCCACTAGTTCTGACTGCAGTTCTGGATAGTCCACTAGTTCTGACCGGGGTTCTGGATAGTCCACTAGTTCTGACCGGGGCTCTGGATAGTCCACTAGTTCTAACCGGGGCTCTGGATAGTCCACTAGTTCTGATCGGGGCTCTGGATAGTCCACTAGTTCTGACCGGGGCTCTGGATAGTCCACTAGTTCTGACCGGGGCACTGGATAGTCCACTAGTTCTGACAGGGGCTCTGGATAGTCCACTAGTTCTGACTGCAGTTCTGGATAGTCCACTAGTTCTGACCGGGGCTCTGGATAGTCCACTAGTTCTGACCGGGGCTCTGGATAGTCCACTAGTTCTGACCGGGGTTCTGGATAGTCCACTAGTTCTGACCGGGGCTCTGGATAGTCCACTAGTTCTGACCGGGGCTCTGGATAGTCCACTAGTTCTGACCGGGGCTCTGGATAGTCCACTAGTTCTGACCGGGGTTCTGGATAGTCCACTAGTTCTGACCGGGGCTCTGGATAGTCCACTAGTTCTGACCGGGGCTCTGGATAGTCCACTAGTTCTGACTGCGGTTCTGGATAGTCCACTAGTTCTGACCGGGGCTCTGGATAGTCCACTAGTTCTGACCAGGGCTCTGGATAGTCCACTAGTTCTGACCGGGGCTCTGGATAGTCCACTAGTTCTGACTGCGGTTCTGGATAGTCCACTAGTTCTGACCGGGGCTCTGGATAGTCCACTAGTTCTGACTGCAGTTCTGGATAGTCCACTAGTTCTGACAGGGGTTCTGGATAGTCCACTAGTTCTGACTGCGGTTCTGGATAGTCCACTAGTTCTGACCGGGGCTCTGGATAGTCCACTAGTTCTGACTGCGGTTCTGGATAGTCCACTAGTTCTGACCGGGGCTCTGGATAGTCCACTAGTTCTGACTGCAGTTCTGGATAGTCCACTAGTTCTGACAGGGGTTCTGGATAGTCCACTAGTTCTGACTGCGGTTCTGGATAGTCCACTAGTTCTGACCAGGGCTCTGGATAGTCCACTAGTTCTGACCAGGGCTCTGGATAGTCCACTAATTCTGACCAGGGCTATGTCAAGGGTGTGTTCCTGTTTAGAAATGATATGTCCAGCGTGAGTTCCTGTTTAGAGATGATTTGTCAGGGTGTGTTCTCTATGGAGTGGCATCCAACTGGGTAATGCAATTATACGCCATTTTGTCATTGTTTTATAACAACTTGTTAATTTACTCGACATATGTTCCCTTTACTACAGTTGATCAAAGACACGTCAGACTTTCCTGTCTGTAATAACAATAGACTGTCCTTATAATTAGTTTTAAAGTTTCTTCCCTGAGCAGGAAGAGACAGACATGTTGCCAGTGGAAAATATAAAATGTCTGCAAATCTTTCAGCACGTTTAGAGGAGATGTTCCAGACAGAAAGTGTTGGACTTCTCTCCCTGAGAGTGGCTGTTGATGTAGTGCTCAGTAAGGACATGAATCTAGCAGACCACACCCAGGAGAGCACATTTCAACCCTGTACATTAGATATCTTCTTTGCAGACGTTGAATAACTAAAGACATGACATGATAGAACAGGCTACTGAGATTTATATTGAAACCCTAGGATGACCCATAACTGCAAGTACACTCAGTCATTAACTCCTGACTTCCACAGTTCTACCCCCACAGAGAGAACAGTTAACTCAGTCTTTACCTCCTGACTTCCACTGTTCTATCCCCACTGAGAGAACAGTTAACTCAGTCTTTACCTCCTGACTTCCACAGTTCTATCCCCACAGAGAGAACAGTTAACTCAGTCTTTACCTCCTGACTTCCACAGTTCTATCCCCCACTGAGAGAACAGTTAACTTTACCTCCTGACTTGCACAGTTCTACCCCCACTGAGAGAACAGTTAACTTTACCTCCTGACTTCCACAGTTCTACCCCCACTGAGAGAACAGTTAACTCAGTCTTTACCTCCTGACTTCCACAGTTCTATCCCCCACTGAGAGAACAGTTAACTCAGTCTTTACCTCCTGACTTCCACAGTTCTACCCCCACTGAGAGAACAGTTAACTCAGTCTTTACCTCCTGACTTCCACAGTTCTATCCCCCACTGAGATTACAGTTAACTCAGTCTTTACCTCCTGACTTCCACAGTTCTATCCCCCACTGAGAGAACAGTTAACTCAGTCTTTACCTCCTGACTTCCACAGTTCTATCCCCACTGAGAGAACAGTTAACTCAGTCTTTACCTCCTGACTTCCACAGTTCTATCCCCCACTGAGATTACAGTTAACTCAGTCTTTACCTCCTGACTTCCACAGTTCTATCCCCCACTGAGAGAACAGTTAACTCAGTCTTTACCTCCTGACTTCCACAGTTCTATCCCCACTGAGAGAACAGTTAACTTTACCTCCTGACTTCCACAGTTCTATCCCCACAGAGAGAACAGGATCCCTCTGTCTATATGTGCTTTGTAAAGTGCAGCGAATGCATTTGAACACCAGGTCAAATCATATTTATAAATTGTTTATACACTTGCAGTATGTAGGTCACCACATGCACTGTGTCTGATGTTTAAATATGCTGGCACTTCCATTCCTCTGTCTCAATGACAAAAAAGCCTTTTAACGAAGAGCAAATGTCTGCAATCGCTCCCTCACATAGGAGTTAGGAATCAGCACAATGCTGAACATTGGAGTCTCTGTGGAGTTAACATTCTGCCACCTATCGACTGGCCACCGACTGGCCAATGACTGGCCACTGACTGGCCACCGACTGGCCAATGCCCTTCTCCTTGACACTCACAAGGGAAAAAAAATAAAACTTCAGCAGTGTCCTGTGTAATTAGCAGACAGATCTTTGGTTGGCAAAGACAAAGTTTGAGTGAACCTTCAGTGAGAGGGGGAAAGGGGACACAGTCACCATATGTTCAGGGTGACCCTCATTATTCTCAATGAGAGAGCAGTCATCCATGGAATGGTCTCGCTGATAACAGCCCATAACACCTTCTCTGGAACGGAGCAGCCCTCCGGTGGGAGGCATGGGTCGCTGGTGTGGCGTCGCTGGGTCCTGGACGCTGTACAGGAGGAGTCAGTAGGAGCGGGGCACAGCCTCCTCGCAGGACGTCGCAGCACGATGGATGTCTTGATGGAGAATAATGGGGTCACATTGAGACTACGATGTAAAGGCATAACCTTTATGCCTACTAGTTAATGATATTAGGAATCTGGCAGAGCAATTCTTCTTTTCCATGGGATGTATAACAAGAACAATATTTGGCCAGGGGAACTCATATGGGCCTCTTAGTTTCCTCGTCTAGTGAGTTAGTGTGATGCTGCCGCTGATCTGCAAGGTGACCTCAAGGAAGAGAGAGAGTTTAGGAGTCTGGACGGAGTGAAAGAGATGGGAGAGTCTTATTATAGACCATGTTAGAAGCAGAGCTACCAAACCATGTCAGAATAAGGTCTTTCCCTTCTAATATCATTATCAACAACACTGATATATACAGGTTATTTCAAAGCTGTTGGCCATAATGTACACTTCATGAAAAATAGGTACATTTCTTTCATTAAATTGGAAAGCATTTCAATAGCTTTAGGTCGTTATCAGACGGTGTGCACTATAACGTCTGCAAAAGTCTTGACTTTGTAACTAATTTAATCTTCAGAAGTCTTGACTTTATATTAGTTACTATATTCAGAAGTCTTGACTTTATATTAGTTACTATATTCAGAAGTCTTGACTTTATATCAGTTTGTTACGGTGCGTGAATGAGGACCCAAAAGCGAATCAACTTAAACAGAGCTTCTTTAATTACCACACACAGGTAGGCTCAGATGGACCGGCAGATTCCGACAGGACAGGACAAGGTTACAGCAAACATGACGACAGTCTGGTTCAGGCATGAATGACACAAACAAACAAGAATCCGACAAGGACAGGAGCAGAAACAGAGACAGATATAGGGACCTAATCAGAGGGAAAAAGGGAACAGGTGGGGAACGGGGTGACGAGGTAGTTAGGAGGAGACAGGGCACAGCTGGGGAAAAGAGGGGGAGAAAAGGTAACATAACAACGACCAGCAGAGGGAGACAGGGTGAAGGGAAAGGACAGAGACAAGACAACATGACAGTACATGACACAGTTACTATATTCAGAAGTCTTGACTTTATATTAGTTACTATATTCAGAAGTCTTGACTTTATATTAGTTACTATATTCAGAAGTCTTGACTTTATATTAGTTACTATATTCAGAAGTCTTGACTTTATATTAGTTACTATATTCAGAAGTCTTGACTTTATATTAGTTACTATATTCAGAAGTCTTGACTTTATATTAGTTACTATATTCAGAAGTCTTGACTTTATATTAGTTACTATATTCAGAAGTCTTGACTTTATATTAGTTACTATATTCAGAAGTCTTGACTTTATATTAGTTACTATATTCAGAAGTCTTGACTTTATATTAGTTACTATATTCAGAAGTCTTGACTTTATATTAGTTACTATATTCAGAAGTCTTGACTTTATATTAGTTACTATATTCAGAAGTCTTGACTTTATATTAGTTACTATATTCAGAAGTCTTGACTTTATATTAGTTACTATATTCAGAAGTCTTGACTTTATATTAGTTACTATATTCAGAAGTCTTGACTTTATATTAGTTACTATATTCAGAAGTCTTGACTTTATATTAGTTACTATATTCAGAAGTCTTGACTTTATATTAGTTACTATATTCAGAAGTCTTGACTTTATATTAGTTACTATATTCAGAAGTCTTGACTTTAAATTAGTTACTATATTCAGAAGTCTTGACTTTAAATTAGTTACTATATTCAGAAGTCTTGACTTTAAATTAGTTACTATATTCAGAAGTCTTGACTTTATATTAGTTACTATATTCAGAAGTCTTGACTTTATATTAGTTACTATATTCAGAAGTCTTGACTTTATATTAGTTACTATATTCAGAAGTCTTGACTTTAAATTAGTTACTATATTCAGAAGTCTTGACTTTATATTAGTTACTATATTCAGAAGTCTTGACTTTATATTAGTTACTATATTCAGAAGTCTTGACTTTATATTAGTTACTATATTCAGAAGTCTTGACTTTATATTAGTTACTATATTCAGAAGTCTTGACTTTAAATTAGTTACTATATTCAGAAGTCTTGACTTTATATTAGTTACTATATTCAGAAGTCTTGACTTTATATTAGTTACTATATTCAGAAGTCTTGACTTTATATTAGTTACTATATTTAGAAGTCTTGACTTCAAATGAGTTACTGATTGTGGACTACAGGAAAAGTAGGACCGAGCACGCCCCCATTCTCATTGAAGGGGCTGCCGTGGAGCAGGTTGAGAGCTTCAAGTTCCTTGGTGTCCACATCACCAACAAACTAACATGGTCCAAGCAAACCAAGAAGAGAGCACAACAAAACATATTCCCCCTCAAGAGACTGAAATATTTGGCATGGGTCCTCAGGTCCTCAAAAGGTTCTACAGCTGCACCATCGAGAGCATCCTGACTGGTTACATCATTGCCTGGTATGGCAACTGCTCGGACTCTGACCCCAAGGCACTACAGAGGGTAGTGCAAACAGCACAGTCCATCACTGGGGCCAAGCTCCCTGCCATCCAGGACCTCTATACCAGGCGGTGTCAGAGGAAAACCCTAAAAATGTAAACATTTATGCATAATCACTTTAATAACTCTACCTGCATGTACATAGTACCTCAACTAACTGGTGCCTCTGCACATTGACTCTGTACCGGCACCCTCTGTATATATTGTTATTTTACTGCTGCTCTTTAATTACTTGTTACGTTTATCTCTTACTCTTATCCGTAGTTTTTCAACACTGTAAGGTGTTGAAAGGTGACACCTCTTGTTTTTGGCGCCTGTGACTAAATCAATTTGATTTGATTTGACAATGTGGCCTCACCACCACCATTACCACCACCACCACCATCACCCCCACCAGCACCACCACCACCATCACCCCCACCATCACCACCAACACCACCACTACTACCATCACCACCACCACCACCAACACCACCACTACTACCATCACCACCACTACCACCACTACCAGCACCATCACCGACAGCACCACCACCACTACTACCACCCCCACCACTACCACCACCACCACCATCTCCCCCACCACCATCTCCACCACCACCACTACTACCACCCCCACCACTACCACCACCACCACCACCATCACCACCACCACCAAGATCACCACCACCATCACCATCATCATCACCACCACCACCATCATCACCACCACCACCACTACCACCACCACCACCACTAACACCATCATCACCAACACCACCAAGATCACCACCACCATCACCACCATCATCACCACCACCACCATCATCACCACCACCACCACTACCACCACCACCACCATCACCACCAACACCACCAACACCACCAAGATCACCACCACCATCATCACCACCACCACCATCATCACCACCACCACCACTACCACCACCACCACCACTACTACCACCATCATCATCACCACCACCACCTATAACACTGTGATATTTCATGTGAAGTTATATGTAGCTGTAAATGAAACAGTTTACACATGTAAAGACATATATAGCTGCAAATGAAATCTGTCAGGAGTAGAGCCGTACAGGACGGTCTGTAAATGTAAACTGTCAGGACAGAGCTGTTCAGGACGGTCTGTTAATGTAAACTGTCAGGAGTAGAGCCGTACAGGACGGTCTGTAAATGTAAACTGTCAGGACAGAGCTGTTCAGGACGGTCTGTTAATGTAAACTGTCAGGAGTAGAGCCGTACAGGACGGTCTGTAAATGTAAACTGTCAGGAGGAGAGCTGTACAGGACGGTCTGTTAATGTAAACTGTCAGGAGTAGAGCCGTACAGGACGGTCTGTAAATGTAAACTGTCAGGACAGAGCTGTTCAGGACGGTCTGTTAATGTAAACTGTCAGGAGTTGAGCCGTACAGGACGGTCTGTAAATGTAAACTGTCAGGACAGAGCTGTTCAGGACGGTCTGTTAATGTAAACTGTCAGGAGTAGAGCCGTACAGGACGGTCTGTAAATGTAAACTGTCAGGAGGAGAGCTGTACAGGACGGTCTGTTAATGTAAACTGTCAGGAGTAGAGCCGTACAGGACGGTCTGTAAATGTAAACTGTCAGGAGGAGAGCTGTACAGGACGGTCTGTTAATGTAAACTGTCAGGAGCAGAGCTGTACAGGACAGTCTGTAAATGTAAACTGTCAGGAGTAGAGCCGTACAGGACGGTCTGTTAATGTAAACTGACAGGAGCAGAGCTGTACAGGACAGTCTGTCAATGTAAACTGTCAGGAGTAGAGCTGTACAGGACGGTCTGTTAATGTAAACTGTCAGGACAGAGCTGTACAGGACGGTCTGTAAATGTAAACTGTCAGGAGCAGAGCTGTACAGGACGGTCTGTTAATGTAAACTGTCAGGAGCAGAGCTGTACAGGACGGTCTGTTAATGTAATCTGTCAGGAGTAGAGCCGTACAGGACGGTCTGTAAATGTAAACTGTCAGGACAGAGCTGTTCAGGACGGTCTGTTAATGTAAACTGTCAGGAGTAGAGCCGTACAGGACGGTCTGTAAATGTAAACTGTCAGGACAGAGCTGTTCAGGACGGTCTGTTAATGTAAACTGTCAGGAGTAGAGCCGTACAGGAGGGTCTGTAAATGTAAACTGTCAGGAGGAGAGCTGTACAGGACGGTCTGTTAATGTAAACTGTCAGGAGTAGAGCCGTACAGGACGGTCTGTAAATGTAAACTGTCAGGACAGAGCTGTTCAGGACGGTCTGTTAATGTAAACTGTCAGGAGTAGAGCCGTACAGGACGGTCTGTAAATGTAAACTGTCAGGACAGAGCTGTTCAGGACGGTCTGTTAATGTAAACTGTCAGGAGTAGAGCCGTACAGGACGGTCTGTAAATGTAATCTGTCAGGAGGAGAGCTGTACAGGACGGTCTGTTAATGTAAACTGTCAGGAGTAGAGCCGTACAGGACGGTCTGTAAATGTAAACTGTCAGGAGGAGAGCTGTACAGGACGGTCTGTTAATGTAAACTGTCAGGAGCAGAGCTGTACAGGACGGTCTGTAAATGTAAACTGTCAGGAGTAGAGCCGTACAGGACGATCTGTTAATGTAAACTGACAGGAGCAGAGCTGTACAGGACGGTCTGTTAATGTAAACTGTCAGGACAGAGCTGTACAGGACGGTCTGTAAATGTAAACTGTCAGGAGCAGAGCTGTACAGGACGGTCTGTTAATGTAATCTGTCAGGAGTAGAGCCGTACAGGACGGTCTGTAAATGTAAACTGTCAGGACAGAGCCGTACAGGACGGTCTGTAAATGTAAACTGTCAGGAGGAGAGCCGTACAGGACGGTCTGTAAATGTAAACTGTCAGGAGGAGAGCCGTACAGGACGGTCTGTAAATGTAAACTGTCAGGAGCAGAGCCGTACAGGACGGTCTGTAAATGTAAACTGTCAGGAGCAGAGCTGTACAGGACGGTCTGTAAATGTAAACTGTCAGGAGCAGAGCTGTACAGGACGGTCTGACATTGAATCTGTTCTCTGTTTTCCTGCCACCGGGTTGACCTGAGTGTTGCCAGGTGAAGCTCCAAAGCTCACACTATATATCAGCCTATTTCACCGTGTATCACTGTGTCTCACGCTAGATTACATAGCAGAGAATTAGAAAGGTATCTCCCTGACTGAGCCCCCTAGAAATACCTCGGAACCATAATCAAGATTGTCTGCACATCTAAAAAAGAACCTGCCTGTACACGTTTGGCATTGATCACGGTGCTCCTACTACTTCATGTCTTTGACCTACAGGGCATTTGATCCCAATGACATGAGCTTTATTTTTTCCTAAAGCTACAGCTTGATATTCCAGCACTTAATTTAAGAGCGCAGTTAAATCACAGAAGCCATAATATGTCAAGTTATCCCTGTGCTTTGTAGTGAGGAGAGGGAAAACAGTAAGTCATGAAAAAAAAAAAGCTATGATTGCTTTTCTGTCCCTCCAAATGACAGTTATCACCTGAATGACCTGCTTGGGGCAGGCCCATCTAGAAATGACACGCTAAGGCATAACGTCATCTAACAGGGTAGTTACAAAAATCAATACAAACCCCATTTCAGAAGATACTCCGTGTGTGAGAGGGACCCGCTGTAACGTTCTTTATTGAATAGGCCTGAGGGGCTGGAAAACAAACTTTGAGACATACACGTGATCTCCCCCAACACAGGAATCAGGGGCCGAGGCGGGCGTTCCATTCTCAGTGTGTTCCTTAATTAACGTACAGCTCACTCAGCCTTTCACTGCATGGACACTACCAGTGGTGTAAAGTAAAAACACTTTAAACTACTATTTAAGTCGTTTTTTGGGGGTATCAGTACTTTACTAGTTATATTTTTGACAGCTTTTACTTCACTACATTCCTAAATAAAATAATGTACTTTTTACTCCATGCATTTTCCCTGACACCCAAAAGTACTCGATACATTTTGAATGTTTAGCAGGACAGGAAAATGGTTAAATTCACACACTTATCAAGAGAACATCCCTGGTCATCCCTACTGTCTCTGATCTGGAGGACTCACTAAACAGAGAACATTCCTGGTCATCCCTACTGTCTCTGATCTGGAGGACTCACTAAACAGAGAACATTCCTGGTCATCCCTACTGTCTCTGATCTGGAGGACTCACTAAACAGAGAACATCCTTGGTCATCCCTACTGCCTCTGATCTGGAGGACTCACTAAACAGAGAACATCCCTGGTCATCCCTACTGCCTCTGATCTGGAGGACTCACTAAACAGAGAACATCCCTGGTCATCTCTACTGCCTCTGATCTGGAGGACTCACTAAACAGAGAACATCCCTGGTCATCCCTACTCTCTCTGATCTGGAGGACTTACTAAACAGAGAACATCCCTGGTCATCCCTACTGTCTCTGATCTGGAGGACTTACTAAACAGAGAACATCCCTGGTCATCCCTACTGTCTCTGATCTGGAGGACTCACTAAACAGAGAACATCCCTGGTCATCCCTACTGACTCTGATCTGGAGGATTCACTAAACAGAGAACATCCCTGGTCCCCCCTACTGCCTCTGATCTGGCGGACTCACTAAACAGAGAACATCCCTGGTCATCCCTACTGCCTCTGATCTGGAAGACTCACTAAACAGAGAACATCCCTGGTCATCCCTACTGTCTCTGATCTGGAGGACTCACTAAACAGAGAACATCCCTGGTCATCCCTACTGTCTCTGATCTGGAGGATTCACTAAACAGAGAACATCCCTGGTCCCCCCTACTGCCTCTGATCTGGCGGACTCACTAAACAGAGAATATCCCTGGTCATCCCTACTGCCTCTGATCTGGAGGACTCACTAAACAGAGAACATCCCTGGTCATCCCTACTCTCTCTGATCTGGAGGATTCACTAAACAGAGAACATCCCTGGTCATCTCTACTGCCTCTGATCTGGAGGACTCACTAAACAGAGAACATCCCTGGTCATCTCTACTGCCTCTGATCTGGCGGACTCACTAAACAGAGAACATCCCTGGTCATCCCTACTGCCTCTGATCTGGAGGACTAACTAAACAGAGAACATCCCTGGTCATCCCTACTGTCTCTGATCTGGAGGACTCACTAAACAGAGAACATCCCTGGTCATCCCTACTGCCTCTGATCTGGAGGACTCACTAAACAGAGAACATCCCTGGTCATCACTACTGCCTCTGATCTGGAGGACTCACTAAACAGAGAACATCCTTGGTCATCCCTACTGTCTTTGATCTGGAGGACTCACTAAACAGAGAACATCCCTGGTCATCCCTACTGTCTCTGATCTGGAGGACTCACTAAACAGAGAACATCCCTGGTCATCCCTACTGCCTCTGATCTGGAGGACTCACTAAACAGAGAACATCCCTGGTCATCCCTACTGCCTCTGATCTGGAGGACTCACTAAACAGAGAACATCCCTGGTCATCCCTACTGTCTCTGATCTGGAGGACTCACTAAACAGAGAACATCCCTGGTCATCTCTACTGCCTGATCTGGTGGATTTACTAAAGACACATGCTTTGTTTGCAAATTATGTCTGAGTATTGGAGTGTGACCCTTGCTAAATGTTAAAAACAAAAAAATGGTGCCGTCTGGTTTGCTTAATATAAGGAATTTGAAATGATTCATACTTTTACTTTTGATATTTAAGTATATTTAAAACCAACTACATTTGGACTTTTACTCAAGTAGTATTTTGATTAATTATCCTTTATTTATTTTACTGGGTGACTTTCTCTTTTACTTGAGTCATTTTCTATTAAGGTGTCTTTACTTTTACTCAAGTACGACAGCTGGGTAGTTTTTCCACCACTGGCCACTACGGCTTCATTCTGAACCCTCATTGTGACGGCCTTAATAACTAAACTAAGTACCACTACTACGGCTTCATTATCCTCCTCATTGTGACGGCCTTAATAACTAAACTAAGTACCACTACTACGGCTTCATTATCCTCCTCATTGTGACGGCCTTAATAACTAAACTAAGTACCACTACTACGGCTTCATTATCCTCCTCATTGTGACGGCCTTAATAACTAAACTAAGTACCACTACTACGGCTTCATTACCCTCCTCATTGTGACGGCCTTAATAACTAAACTAAGTACCACTACGGCTTCATTATCCTCCTCATTGTGACGGCCTTAATAACTAAACTAAGTACCACTACTACGGCTTCATTATCCTCCTCATTGTGACGGCCTTAATAACTAAACTAAGTACCACTACTACGGCTTCATTATCCTCCTCATTGTGACGGCCTTAATAACTAAACTAAGTACCACTACTACGGCTTCATTATCCTCCTCATTGTGACGGCCTTAATAACTAAACTAAGTACCACTACTACGGCTTCATTACCCTCCTCATTGTGACGGCCTTAATAACTAAACTAAGTACCACTACGGCTTCATTATCCTCCTCATTGTGACGGCCTTAATAACTAAACTAAGTACCACTATGGCTTCATTACCCTCCTCATTGTGACGGCCTTAATAACTAAACTAAGTACTACTACGGCTTCATTACCCTCCTCATTGTGACAGCCTTAATAACTAAACTAAGTACCACTACTACGGCTTCATTATCCTCCTCATTGTGACGGCCTTAATACCTAAACTAAGTACCACTACTACGGCTTCATTATCCTCCTCATTGTGACGGCCTTAATAACTAAACTAAGTACCACTATGGCTTCATTACCCTCCTCATTGTGACGGCCTTAATAACTAAACTAAGTACTACTACGGCTTCATTACCCTCCTCATTGTGACTGCCTTAATAACTAAACTAAGTACCACTACTACGGCTTCATTACCCTCCTCATTGTGACGGCCTTAATAACTAAACTAAGTACCACTACTACGGCTTCATTACCCTCCTCATTGTGACGGCCTTAATAACTAAACTAAGTACCACTACTACGGCTTCATTACCCTCCTCATTGTGACGGCCTTAATAACTAAACTAAGTACCACTACTACGGCTTCATTACCCTCCTCATTGTGACGGCCTTAATAACTAAACTAAGTACCACTACTACGGCTTCATTACCCTCCTCATTGTGACGGCCTTAATAACTAAACTAAGTACCACTACTACGGCTTCATTACCCTCCTCATTGTGACGGCCTTAATAACTAAACTAAGTACCACTACTACGGCTTCATTACCCTCCTCATTGTGACGGCCTTAATAACTAAACTAAGTACCACTACTACGGCTTCATTACCCTCCTCATTGTGACGGCCTTAATAACTAAACTAAGTACCACCACTACGGCTTCATTACCCTCCTCATTGTGACGGCCTTAATAACTAAACTAAGTACCACTACTACGGCTTCATTATCCTCCTCATTGTGACGGCCTTAATAACTAAACTAAGTACCACTACGGCTTCATTACCCTCCTCATTGTGACGGCCTTAATAACTAAACTAAGTACCACTACGGCTTCATTATCCTCCTCATTGTGACGGCCTTAATAACTAAACTAAGTACCACTACGGCTTCATTACCCTCCTCATTGTGACGGCCTTAATAACTAAACTAAGTACCACTATGGCTTCATTATCCTCCTCATTGTGACGGCCTTAATAACTAAACTAAGTACCACTATGGCTTCATTACCCTCCTCATTGTGACGGCCTTAATAACTAAACTAAGTACCACTACTACGGCTTCATTACCCTCCTCATTGTGACGGCCTTAATAACTAAACTAAGTACCACTACGGCTTCATTATCCTCCTCATTGTGACGGCCTTAATAACTAAACTAAGTACCACTACTGCGGCTTCATTACCCTCCTCATTGTGACGGCCTTAATAACTAAACTAAGTACCACCACTACGGCTTCATTACCCTCCTCATTGTGACGGCCTTAATAACTAAACTAAGTACCACTACGGCTTCATTACCCTCCTCATTGTGACGGCCTTAATAACTAAACTAACTACCACCACTACGGCTTCATTACCCTCCTCATTGTGACGGCCTTAATAACTAAACTAAGTACCACTACGGCTTCATTATCCTCCTCATTGTGACGGCCTTAATAACTAAACTAAGTACCACTACGGCTTCATTACCCTCCTCATTGTGACGGCCTTAATAACTAAACTAAGTACCACTACTACGGCTTCATTACCCTCCTCATTGTGACGGCCTTAATAACTAAACTAAGTACCACTACTACGGCTTCATTACCCTCCTCATTGTGACGGCCTTAATAACTAAACTAAGTACCACTACTACGGCTTCATTACCCTCCTCATTGTGACGGCCTTAATAACTAAACTAAGTACCACCACTACGGCTTCATTACCCTCCTCATTGTGACGGCCTTAATAACTAAACTAAGTACCACTACTACGGCTTCATTACCCTCCTCATTGTGACGGCCTTAATAACTAAACTAAGTACCATTACTACGGCTTCATTATCCTCCTCATTGTGACGGTCTTAATAACTAAACTAAGTACCACTACTACGGCTTCATTACCCTCCTCATTGTGACGGCCTTAATAACTAAACTAAGTACCACTACTACGGCTTCATTACCCTCCTCATTGTGACGGCCTTAATAACTAAACTAAGTACCACTACTACGGCTTCATTACCCTCCTCATTGTGACGGCCTTAATAACTAAACTAAGTACCACTACTACGGCTTCATTACCCTCCTCATTGTGACGGCCTTAATAACTAAACTAAGTACCACCACTACGGCTTCATTACCCTCCTCATTGTGACGGCCTTAATAACTAAACTAAGTACCACTACTACGGCTTCATTATCCTCCTCATTGTGACGGCCTTAATAACTAAACTAAGTACCACTACGGCTTCATTACCCTCCTCATTGTGACGGCCTTAATAACTAAACTAAGTACCACTACTACGGCTTCATTACCCTCCTCATTGTGACGGCCTTAATAACTAAACTAAGTACCACTACTACGGCTTCATTATCCTCCTCATTGTGACGGCCTTAATAACTAAACTAAGTACCACTACTACGGCTTCATTACCCTCCTCACTGTGACGGCCATAATAACTAAACTAAGTACCACTACTACGGCTTCATTACCCTCCTCATTGTGACGGCCTTAATAACTAAACTAAGTACCACTACTACGGCTTCATTATCCTCTTCATTGTGACGGCCTTAATAACTAAACTAAGTACCACTACTACGGCTTCATTACCCTCCTCATTGTGACGGCCTTAATAACTAAACTAAGTACCACTACTACGGCTTCATTACCCTCCTCATTGTGACGGCCTTAATAACTAAACTAAGTACCACTACTACGGCTTCATTATCCTCCTCATTGTGACGGCCTTAATAACTAAACTAAGTACCACTACTACGGCTTCATTACCCTCCTCATTGTGACGGCCTTAATAACTAAACTAAGTACCACTACTACGGCTTCATTACCCTCCTCATTGTGACGGCCTTAATAACTAAACTAAGTACCACTACTACGGCTTCATTACCCTCCTCATTGTGACGGCCTTAATAACTAAACTAAGTACCACTACTACGGCTTCATTACCCTCCTCATTGTGACGGCCTTAATAACTAAACTAAGTACCACCACTACGGCTTCATTACCCTCCTCATTGTGACGGCCTTAATAACTAAACTAAGTACCACTACTACGGCTTCATTATCCTCCTCATTGTGACGGCCTTAATAACTAAACTAAGTACCACTACGGCTTCATTACCCTCCTCATTGTGACGGCCTTAATAACTAAACTAAGTACCACTACTACGGCTTCATTACCCTCCTCATTGTGACGGCCTTAATAACTAAACTAAGTACCACTACTACGGCTTCATTACCCTCCTCATTGTGACTGCCTTAATAACTAAACTAAGTACCACTACTACGGCTTCATTACCCTCCTCATTGTGACGGCCTTAATAACTAAACTAAGTACCACTACTACGGCTTCATTACCCTCCTCATTGTGACGGCCTTAATAACTAAACTAAGTACCACTACTACGGCTTCATTACCCTCCTCATTGTGACGGCCTTAATAACTAAACTAAGTACCACTACGGCTTCATTACCCTCCTCATTGTGACGGCCTTAATAACTAAACTAAGTACCACTACGGCTTCATTATCCTCCTCATTGTGACGGCCTTAATAACTAAACTAAGTACCACTATGGCTTCATTACCCTCCTCATTGTGACGGCCTTAATAACTAAACTAAGTACCACTACTACGGCTTCATTACCCTCCTCATTGTGACGGCCTTAATAACTAAACTAAGTACCACTACGGCTTCATTATCCTCCTCATTGTGACGGCCTTAATAACTAAACTAAGTACCACTACTACGGCTTCATTACCCTCCTCATTGTGACGGCCTTAATAACTAAACTAAGTACCACTACTACGGCTTCATTACCCTCCTCATTGTGACGGCCTTAATAACTAAACTAAGTACCACCACTACGGCTTCATTACCCTCCTCATTGTGACGGCCTTAATAACTAAACTAAGTACCACTACGGCTTCATTACCCTCCTCATTGTGACGGCCTTAATAACTAAACTAAGTACCACTACTACGGCTTCATTACCCTCCTCATTGTGACTGCCTTAATAACTAAACTAAGTACCACTACTACGGCTTCATTACCCTCCTCATTGTGACGGCCTTAATAACTAAACTAAGTACCACCACTACGGCTTCATTACCCTCCTCATTGTGACGGCCTTAATAACTAAACTAAGTACCACTACTACGGCTTCATTATCCTCCTCATTGTGACGGCCTTAATAACTAAACAAAGTACCACTACGGCTTCATTACCCTCCTCATTGTGACGGCCTTAATAACTAAACTAAGTACCACTACTGCGGCTTCATTACCCTCCTCATTGTGACGGCCTTAATAACTAAACTAAGTACCACCACTACGGCTTCATTACCCTCCTCATTGTGACGGCCTTAATAACTAAACTAAGTACCACTACTACGGCTTCATTACCCTCCTCATTGTGACGGCCTTAATAACTAAACTAAGTACCACTACTACGGCTTCATTACCCTCCTCATTGTGACGGCCTTAATAACTAAACTAAGTACCACTACTACGGCTTCATTACCCTCCTCATTGTGACTGCCTTAGTAACTAAACTAAGTACCACTACTACGGCTTCATTACCCTCCTCATTGTGACGGCCTTAATAACTAAACTAAGTACCACCACTACGGCTTCATTACCCTCCTCATTGTGACGGCCTTAATAACTAAACTAAGTACCACTACTACGGCTTCATTATCCTCCTCATTGTGACGGCCTTAATAACTAAACTAAGTACCACTACGGCTTCATTACCCTCCTCATTGTGACGGCCTTAATAACTAAACTAAGTACCACTACTACGGCTTCATTATCCTCCTCATTGTGACGGCCTTAATAACTAAACTAAGTACCACTACTGCGGCTTCATTACCCTCCTCATTGTGACGGCCTTAATAACTAAACTAAGTACCACTACTACGGCTTCATTACCCTCCTCATTGTGACGGCCTTAATAACTAAACTAAGTACCACTACTACGGCTTCATTACCCTCCTCATTGTGACGGCCTTAATAACTAAACTAAGTACCCCTACTACGGCTTCATTACCCTCCTCATTGTGACGGCCTTAATAACTAAACTAAGTACCACTACTACGGCTTCATTACCCTCCTCATTGTGACGGCCTTAATAACTAAACTAAGTACCACTACGGCTTCATTATCCTCCTCATTGTGACAGCCTTAATAACTAAACTAAGTACCACCACTACGGCTTCATTACCCTCCTCATTGTGACGGCCTTAATAACTAAACTAAGTACCACTACTACGGCTTCATTACCCTCCTCATTGTGACGGCCTTAATAACTAAACTAAGTACCACCACTACGGCTTCATTACCCTCCTCATTGTGACGGCCTTAATAACTAAACTAAGTACCACTACGGCTTCATTACCCTCCTCATTGTGACGGCCTTAATAACTAAACTAAGTACCACTACTACGGCTTCATTACCCTCCTCATTGTGACGGCCTTAATAACTAAACTAAGTACCACCACTACGGCTTCATTACCCTCCTCATTGTGACGGCCTTAATAACTAAACTAAGTACCACTACTACGGCTTCATTACCCTCCTCATTGTGACGGCCTTAATAACTAAACTAAGTACCACTACTACGGCTTCATTACCCTCCTCATTGTGACGGCCTTAATAACTAAACTAAGTACCACTACGGCTTCATTACCCTCCTCATTGTGACGGCCTTAATAACTAAACTAAGTACCACTACGGCTTCATTACCCTCCTCATTGTGACGGCCTTAATAACTAAACTAAGTACCACCACTACGGCTTCATTACCCTCCTCATTGTGACGGCCTTAATAACTAAACTAAGTACCACTACGGCTTCATTACCCTCCTCATTGTGACGGCCTTAATAACTAAACTAAGTACCACCACTACGGCTTCATTACCCTCCTCATTGTGACTGCCTTAATAACTAAACTAAGTACCACTACTACGGCTTCATTACCCTCCTCATTGTGACGGCCTTAATAACTAAACTAAGTACCACCACTACGGCTTCATTACCCTCCTCATTGTGACGGCCTTAATAACTAAACTAAGTACCACTACTACGGCTTCATTATCCTCCTCATTGTGACGGCCTTAATAACTAAACAAAGTACCACTACGGCTTCATTACCCTCCTCATTGTGACGGCCTTAATAACTAAACTAAGTACCACTACTGCGGCTTCATTACCCTCCTCATTGTGACGGCCTTAATAACTAAACTAAGTACCACCACTACGGCTTCATTACCCTCCTCATTGTGACGGCCTTAATAACTAAACTAAGTACCACTACTACGGCTTCATTACCCTCCTCATTGTGACGGCCTTAATAACTAAACTAAGTACCACTACTACGGCTTCATTACCCTCCTCATTGTGACGGCCTTAATAACTAAACTAAGTACCACTACTACGGCTTCATTACCCTCCTCATTGTGACTGCCTTAGTAACTAAACTAAGTACCACTACTACGGCTTCATTACCCTCCTCATTGTGACGGCCTTAATAACTAAACTAAGTACCACCACTACGGCTTCATTACCCTCCTCATTGTGACGGCCTTAATAACTAAACTAAGTACCACTACTACGGCTTCATTATCCTCCTCATTGTGACGGCCTTAATAACTAAACTAAGTACCACTACGGCTTCATTACCCTCCTCATTGTGACGGCCTTAATAACTAAACTAAGTACCACTACTACGGCTTCATTATCCTCCTCATTGTGACGGCCTTAATAACTAAACTAAGTACCACTACTGCGGCTTCATTACCCTCCTCATTGTGACGGCCTTAATAACTAAACTAAGTACCACTACTACGGCTTCATTACCCTCCTCATTGTGACGGCCTTAATAACTAAACTAAGTACCACTACTACGGCTTCATTACCCTCCTCATTGTGACGGCCTTAATAACTAAACTAAGTACCCCTACTACGGCTTCATTACCCTCCTCATTGTGACGGCCTTAATAACTAAACTAAGTACCACTACTACGGCTTCATTACCCTCCTCATTGTGACGGCCTTAATAACTAAACTAAGTACCACTACGGCTTCATTATCCTCCTCATTGTGACGGCCTTAATAACTAAACTAAGTACCACCACTACGGCTTCATTACCCTCCTCATTGTGACGGCCTTAATAACTAAACTAAGTACCACTACTACGGCTTCATTACCCTCCTCATTGTGACGGCCTTAATAACTAAACTAAGTACCACCACTACGGCTTCATTACCCTCCTCATTGTGACGGCCTTAATAACTAAACTAAGTACCACTACGGCTTCATTACCCTCCTCATTGTGACGGCCTTAATAACTAAACTAAGTACCACTACTACGGCTTCATTACCCTCCTCATTGTGACGGCCTTAATAACTAAACTAAGTACCACCACTACGGCTTCATTACCCTCCTCATTGTGACGGCCTTAATAACTAAACTAAGTACCACTACTACGGCTTCATTACCCTCCTCATTGTGACGGCCTTAATAACTAAACTAAGTACCACTACTACGGCTTCATTACCCTCCTCATTGTGACGGCCTTAATAACTAAACTAAGTACCACTACGGCTTCATTACCCTCCTCATTGTGACGGCCTTAATAACTAAACTAAGTACCACTACGGCTTCATTACCCTCCTCATTGTGACGGCCTTAATAACTAAACTAAGTACCACCACTACGGCTTCATTACCCTCCTCATTGTGACGGCCTTAATAACTAAACTAAGTACCACTACGGCTTCATTACCCTCCTCATTGTGACGGCCTTAATAACTAAACTAAGTACCACTACTACGGCTTCATTACCCTCCTCATTGTGACGGCCTTAATAACTAAACTAAGTACCACTACGGCTTCATTATCCTCCTCATTGTGACGGCCTTAATAACTAAACTAAGTACCACTACTACGGCTTCATTACCCTCCTCATTGTGACGGCCTTAATAACTAAACTAAGTACCACTACGGCTTCATTACCCTCCTCATTGTGACGGCCTTAATAACTAAACTAAGTACCACTACGGCTTCATTACCCTCCTCATTGTGACGGCCTTAATAACTAAACTAAGTACCACTACGGCTTCATTATCCTCCTCATTGTGACGGCCTTAGTAACTAAACTAAGTAGCACTACTACGGCTTCATTATCCTCCTCATTGTGACGGCCTTAATAACTAAACTAAGTACCACTACTACGGCTTCATTACCCTCCTCATTGTGACGGCCTTAATAACTAAACTAAGTACCCCTACTACGGCTTCATTACCCTCCTCATTGTGACGGCCTTAATAACTAAACTAAGTACCACTACTACGGCTTCATTACCCTCCTCATTGTGACGGCCTTAATAACTAAACTAAGTACCACTACGGCTTCATTATCCTCCTCATTGTGACGCCCTTAATAACTAAACTAAGTACCACCACTACGGCTTCATTACCCTCCTCATTGTGACGGCCTTAATAACTAAACTAAGTACCACTACTACGGCTTCATTACCCTCCTCATTGTGACGGCCTTAATAACTAAACTAAGTACCACCACTACGGCTTCATTACCCTCCTCATTGTGACGGCCTTAATAACTAAACTAAGTACCACTACGGCTTCATTACCCTCCTCATTGTGACGGCCTTAATAACTAAACTAAGTACCACTACTACGGCTTCATTACCCTCCTCATTGTGACGGCCTTAATAACTAAACTAAGTACCACCACTACGGCTTCATTACCCTCCTCATTGTGACGGCCTTAATAACTAAACTAAGTACCACTACTACGGCTTCATTACCCTCCTCATTGTGACGGCCTTAATAACTAAACTAAGTACCACTACTACGGCTTCATTACCCTCCTCATTGTGACGGCCTTAATAACTAAACTAAGTACCACTACGGCTTCATTACCCTCCTCATTGTGACGGCCTTAATAACTAAACTAAGTACCACTACGGCTTCATTACCCTCCTCATTGTGACGGCCTTAATAACTAAACTAAGTACCACCACTACGGCTTCATTACCCTCCTCATTGTGACGGCCTTAATAACTAAACTAAGTACCACTACGGCTTCATTACCCTCCTCATTGTGACGGCCTTAATAACTAAACTAAGTACCACTACTACGGCTTCATTACCCTCCTCATTGTGACGGCCTTAATAACTAAACTAAGTACCACTACGGCTTCATTATCCTCCTCATTGTGACGGCCTTAATAACTAAACTAAGTACCACTACTACGGCTTCATTACCCTCCTCATTGTGACGGCCTTAATAACTAAACTAAGTACCACTACGGCTTCATTACCCTCCTCATTGTGATGGCCTTAATAACTAAACTAAGTACCACCACTACGGCTTCATTATCCTCCTCATTGTGACGGCCTTAATAACTAAACTAAGTACCACTACTACGGCTTCATTACCCTCCTCATTGTGACGGCCTTAATAACTAAACTAAGTACCACTACTACGGCTTCATTACCCTCCTCATTGTGACGGCCTTAATAACTAAACTAAGTACCACTACGGCTTCATTATCCTCCTCATTGTGACGGCCTTAGTAACTAAACTAAGTAGCACTACTACGGCTTCATTATCCTCCTCATTGTGACGGCCTTAATAACTAAACTAAGTACCACTACGGCTTCATTATCCTCCTTATTGTGACGGCCTTAATAACTAAACTAAGTACCACTACGGCTTCATTACCCTCCTCATTGTGACGGCCTTAATAACTAAACTAAGTACCACTACTACGGCTTCATTACCCTCCTCATTGTGATGGCCTTAATAACTAAACTAAGTACCACTACTACGGCTTCATTACCCTCCTCATTGTGACGGCCTTAATAACTAAACTAAGTACCACTACTACGGCTTCATTACCCTCCTCATTGTGACGGCCTTAATAACTAAACTAAGTACCACCACTACGGCTTCATTATCCTCCTCATTGTGACGGCCTTAATAACTAAACTAAGTACCACTACTACGGCTTCATTACCCTCCTCATTGTGACGGCCTTAATAACTAAACTAAGTACCACTACTACGGCTTCATTACCCTCCTCATTGTGACGGCCTTAATAACTAAACTAAGTACCACTACTACGGCTTCATTATCCTCCTCATTGTGACGGCCTTAATAACTAAACTAAGTACCACTACGGCTTCATTATCCTCCTCATTGTGACGGCCTTAATAACTAAACTAAGTACCACTACTACGGCTTCATTATCCTCCTCATTGTGACGGCCTTAATAACTAAACTAAGTACCACTACGGCTTCATTATCCTCCTCATTGTGACGGCCTTAATAACTAAACTAAGTACCACTACTACGGCTTCATTACCCTCCTCATTGTGATGGCCTTAATAACTAAACTAAGTACCACTACTACGGCTTCATTACCCTCCTCATTGTGACGGCCTTAATAACTAAACTAAGTACCACTACTACGGCTTCATTACCCTCCTCATTGTGATGGCCTTAATAACTAAACTAAGTACCACTACTACGGCTTCATTACCCTCCTCATTGTGACGGCCTTAATAACTAAACTAAGTACCGCTACTACGGCTTCATTACCCTCCTCATTGTGACGGCCTTAATAACTAAACTAAGTACCACTACTACGGCTTCATTACCCTCCTCATTGTGACGGCCTTAATAACTAAACTAAGTACCACTACTACGGCTTCATTACCCTCCTCATTGTGACGGCCTTAATAACTAAACTAAGTACCACTACGGCTTCATTACCCTCCTCATTGTGACGGCCTTAATAACTAAACTAAGTACCACTACGGCTTCATTATCCTCCTCATTGTGACGGCCTTAATAACTAAACTAAGTACCACTACTACGGCTTCATTATCCTCCTCATTGTGACGGCCTTAATAACTAAACTAAGTACCACTACGGCTTCATTATCCTCCTCATTGTGACGGCCTTAATAACTAAACTAAGTACCACTACTACGGCTTCATTATCCTCCTCATTGTGACGGCCTTAATAACTAAACTAAGTACCACTACGGCTTCATTATCCTCCTCATTGTGACGGCCTTAATAACTAAACTAAGTACCACTACTACGGCTTCATTACCCTCCTCATTGTGATGGCCTTAATAACTAAACTAAGTACCACTACTACGGCTTCATTACCCTCCTCATTGTGACGGCCTTAATAACTAAACTAAGTACCACTACTACGGCTTCATTATCCTCCTCATTGTGACGGCCTTAATAACTAAACAAAGTACCACTACGGCTTCATTACCCTCCTCATTGTGACGGCCTTAATAACTAAACTAAGTACCACTACTGCGGCTTCATTACCCTCCTCATTGTGACGGCCTTAATAACTAAACTAAGTACCACCACTACGGCTTCATTACCCTCCTCATTGTGACGGCCTTAATAACTAAACTAAGTACCACTACTACGGCTTCATTACCCTCCTCATTGTGACGGCCTTAATAACTAAACTAAGTACCACTACTACGGCTTCATTACCCTCCTCATTGTGACGGCCTTAATAACTAAACTAAGTACCACTACTACGGCTTCATTACCCTCCTCATTGTGACTGCCTTAGTAACTAAACTAAGTACCACTACTACGGCTTCATTACCCTCCTCATTGTGACGGCCTTAATAACTAAACTAAGTACCACCACTACGGCTTCATTACCCTCCTCATTGTGACGGCCTTAATAACTAAACTAAGTACCACTACTACGGCTTCATTATCCTCCTCATTGTGACGGCCTTAATAACTAAACTAAGTACCACTACGGCTTCATTACCCTCCTCATTGTGACGGCCTTAATAACTAAACTAAGTACCACTACTACGGCTTCATTATCCTCCTCATTGTGACGGCCTTAATAACTAAACTAAGTACCACTACTGCGGCTTCATTACCCTCCTCATTGTGACGGCCTTAATAACTAAACTAAGTACCACTACTACGGCTTCATTACCCTCCTCATTGTGACGGCCTTAATAACTAAACTAAGTACCACTACTACGGCTTCATTACCCTCCTCATTGTGACGGCCTTAATAACTAAACTAAGTACCCCTACTACGGCTTCATTACCCTCCTCATTGTGACGGCCTTAATAACTAAACTAAGTACCACTACTACGGCTTCATTACCCTCCTCATTGTGACGGCCTTAATAACTAAACTAAGTACCACTACGGCTTCATTATCCTCCTCATTGTGACGGCCTTAATAACTAAACTAAGTACCACCACTACGGCTTCATTACCCTCCTCATTGTGACGGCCTTAATAACTAAACTAAGTACCACTACTACGGCTTCATTACCCTCCTCATTGTGACGGCCTTAATAACTAAACTAAGTACCACCACTACGGCTTCATTACCCTCCTCATTGTGACGGCCTTAATAACTAAACTAAGTACCACTACGGCTTCATTACCCTCCTCATTGTGACGGCCTTAATAACTAAACTAAGTACCACTACTACGGCTTCATTACCCTCCTCATTGTGACGGCCTTAATAACTAAACTAAGTACCACCACTACGGCTTCATTACCCTCCTCATTGTGACGGCCTTAATAACTAAACTAAGTACCACTACTACGGCTTCATTACCCTCCTCATTGTGACGGCCTTAATAACTAAACTAAGTACCACTACTACGGCTTCATTACCCTCCTCATTGTGACGGCCTTAATAACTAAACTAAGTACCACTACGGCTTCATTACCCTCCTCATTGTGACGGCCTTAATAACTAAACTAAGTACCACTACGGCTTCATTACCCTCCTCATTGTGACGGCCTTAATAACTAAACTAAGTACCACCACTACGGCTTCATTACCCTCCTCATTGTGACGGCCTTAATAACTAAACTAAGTACCACTACGGCTTCATTACCCTCCTCATTGTGACGGCCTTAATAACTAAACTAAGTACCACTACTACGGCTTCATTACCCTCCTCATTGTGACGGCCTTAATAACTAAACTAAGTACCACTACGGCTTCATTATCCTCCTCATTGTGACGGCCTTAATAACTAAACTAAGTACCACTACTACGGCTTCATTACCCTCCTCATTGTGACGGCCTTAATAACTAAACTAAGTACCACTACGGCTTCATTACCCTCCTCATTGTGACGGCCTTAATAACTAAACTAAGTACCACTACGGCTTCATTACCCTCCTCATTGTGACGGCCTTAATAACTAAACTAAGTACCACTACGGCTTCATTATCCTCCTCATTGTGACGGCCTTAGTAACTAAACTAAGTAGCACTACTACGGCTTCATTATCCTCCTCATTGTGACGGCCTTAATAACTAAACTAAGTACCACTACTACGGCTTCATTACCCTCCTCATTGTGACGGCCTTAATAACTAAACTAAGTACCCCTACTACGGCTTCATTACCCTCCTCATTGTGACGGCCTTAATAACTAAACTAAGTACCACTACTACGGCTTCATTACCCTCCTCATTGTGACGGCCTTAATAACTAAACTAAGTACCACTACGGCTTCATTATCCTCCTCATTGTGACGGCCTTAATAACTAAACTAAGTACCACCACTACGGCTTCATTACCCTCCTCATTGTGACGGCCTTAATAACTAAACTAAGTACCACTACTACGGCTTCATTACCCTCCTCATTGTGACGGCCTTAATAACTAAACTAAGTACCACCACTACGGCTTCATTACCCTCCTCATTGTGACGGCCTTAATAACTAAACTAAGTACCACTACGGCTTCATTACCCTCCTCATTGTGACGGCCTTAATAACTAAACTAAGTACCACTACTACGGCTTCATTACCCTCCTCATTGTGACGGCCTTAATAACTAAACTAAGTACCACCACTACGGCTTCATTACCCTCCTCATTGTGACGGCCTTAATAACTAAACTAAGTACCACTACTACGGCTTCATTACCCTCCTCATTGTGACGGCCTTAATAACTAAACTAAGTACCACTACTACGGCTTCATTACCCTCCTCATTGTGACGGCCTTAATAACTAAACTAAGTACCACTACGGCTTCATTACCCTCCTCATTGTGACGGCCTTAATAACTAAACTAAGTACCAATTCGGCTTCATTACCCTCCTCATTGTGACGGCCTTAATAACTAAACTAAGTACCACCACTACGGCTTCATTACCCTCCTCATTGTGACGGCCTTAATAACTAAACTAAGTACCACTACGGCTTCATTACCCTCCTCATTGTGACGGCCTTAATAACTAAACTAAGTACCACTACTACGGCTTCATTACCCTCCTCATTGTGACGGCCTTAATAACTAAACTAAGTACCACTACGGCTTCATTATCCTCCTCATTGTGACGGCCTTAATAACTAAACTAAGTACCACTACTACGGCTTCATTACCCTCCTCATTGTGACGGCCTTAATAACTAAACTAAGTACCACTACGGCTTCATTACCCTCCTCATTGTGATGGCCTTAATAACTAAACTAAGTACCACCACTACGGCTTCATTATCCTCCTCATTGTGACGGCCTTAATAACTAAACTAAGTACCACTACTACGGCTTCATTACCCTCCTCATTGTGACGGCCTTAATAACTAAACTAAGTACCACTACTACGGCTTCATTACCCTCCTCATTGTGACGGCCTTAATAACTAAACTAAGTACCACTACGGCTTCATTATCCTCCTCATTGTGACGGCCTTAGTAACTAAACTAAGTAGCACTACTACGGCTTCATTATCCTCCTCATTGTGACGGCCTTAATAACTAAACTAAGTACCACTACGGCTTCATTATCCTCCTTATTGTGACGGCCTTAATAACTAAACTAAGTACCACTACGGCTTCATTACCCTCCTCATTGTGACGGCCTTAATAACTAAACTAAGTACCACTACTACGGCTTCATTACCCTCCTCATTGTGATGGCCTTAATAACTAAACTAAGTACCACTACTACGGCTTCATTACCCTCCTCATTGTGACGGCCTTAATAACTAAACTAAGTACCACTACTACGGCTTCATTACCCTCCTCATTGTGATGGCCTTAATAACTAAACTAAGTACCACCACTACGGCTTCATTATCCTCCTCATTGTGACGGCCTTAATAACTAAACTAAGTACCACTACTACGGCTTCATTACCCTCCTCATTGTGACGGCCTTAATAACTAAACTAAGTACCACTACTACGGCTTCATTACCCTCCTCATTGTGACGGCCTTAATAACTAAACTAAGTACCACTACGGCTTCATTATCCTCCTCATTGTGACGGCCTATAAATAACTAAACTAAGTACCACCACTACGGCTTCATTACCCTCCTCATTGTGACGGCCTTAATAACTAAACTAAGTACCACTACTACGGCTTCATTATCCTCCTCATTGTGACGGCCTTAATAACTAAACTAACTACCACTACTACGGCTTCATTACCCTCCTCATTGTGACGGCCTTAATAACTAAACTAAGTACCACCACTACGGCTTCATTACCCTCCTCATTGTGACGGCCTTAATAACTAAACTAAGTACCACTACTACGGCTTCATTACCCTCCTCATTGTGACGGCCTTAATAACTAAACTAAGTACCACTACGGCTTCATTACCCTCCTCATTGTGACGGCCTTAATAACTAAACTAAGTACCACTACGGCTTCATTATCCTCCTCATTGTGACGGCCTTAATAACTAAACTAAGTACCACTACGGCTTCATTATCCTCCTCATTGTGACGGCCTTAATAACTAAACTAAGTACCACTACTACGGCTTCATTACCCTCCTCATTGTGATGGCCTTAATAACTAAACTAAGTACCACTACTACGGCTTCATTACCCTCCTCATTGTGACGGCCTTAATAACTAAACTAAGTACCACTACTACGGCTTCATTACCCTCCTCATTGTGATGGCCTTAATAACTAAACTAAGTACCACTACTACGGCTTCATTACCCTCCTCATTGTGACGGCCTTAATAACTAAACTAAGTACCGCTACTACGGCTTCATTACCCTCCTCATTGTGACGGCCTTAATAACTAAACTAAGTACCACTACTACGGCTTCATTACCCTCCTCATTGTGACGGCCTTAATAACTAAACTAAGTACCACTACTACGGCTTCATTACCCTCCTCATTGTGACGGCCTTAATAACTAAACTAAGTACCACTACGGCTTCATTACCCTCCTCATTGTGACGGCCTTAATAACTAAACTAAGTACCACTACGGCTTCATTATCCTCCTCATTGTGACGGCCTTAATAACTAAACTAAGTACCACTACTACGGCTTCATTATCCTCCTCATTGTGACGGCCTTAATAACTAAACTAAGTACCACTACGGCTTCATTATCCTCCTCATTGTGACGGCCTTAATAACTAAACTAAGTACCACTACTACGGCTTCATTATCCTCCTCATTGTGACGGCCTTAATAACTAAACTAAGTACCACTACGGCTTCATTATCCTCCTCATTGTGACGGCCTTAATAACTAAACTAAGTACCACTACTACGGCTTCATTACCCTCCTCATTGTGATGGCCTTAATAACTAAACTAAGTACCACTACTACGGCTTCATTACCCTCCTCATTGTGACGGCCTTAATAACTAAACTAAGTACCACTACTACGGCTTCATTACCCTCCTCATTGTGATGGCCTTAATAACTAAACTAAGTACCACCACTACGGCTTCATTATCCTCCTCATTGTGACGGCGTTAATAACTAAACTAAGTACCACTACTACGGCTTCATTACCCTCCTCATTGTGACGGCCTTAATAACTAAACTAAGTACCACTACTACGGCTTCATTACCCTCCTCATTGTGACGGCCTTAATAACTAAACTAAGTACCACTACGGCTTCATTATCCTCCTCATTGTGACGGCCTATAAATAACTAAACTAAGTACCACCACTACGGCTTCATTACCCTCCTCATTGTGACGGCCTTAATAACTAAACTAAGTACCACTACTACGGCTTCATTATCCTCCTCATTGTGACGGCCTTAATAACTAAACTAACTACCACTACTACGGCTTCATTACCCTCCTCATTGTGACGGCCTTAATAACTAAACTAAGTACCACCACTACGGCTTCATTACCCTCCTCATTGTGACGGCCTTAATAACTAAACTAAGTACCACTACTACGGCTTCATTACCCTCCTCATTGTGACGGCCTTAATAACTAAACTAACTACCACTACGGCTTCATTATCCTCCTCATTGTGACGGCCTTAATAACTAAACTAAGTACCACTACTACGGCTTCATTATCCTCCTCATTGTGACGGCCTTAATAACTAAACTAACTACCACTACTACGGCTTCATTACCCTCCTCATTGTGACGGCCTTAATAACTAAACTAAGTACCACTACTACGGCTTCATTATCCTCCTCATTGTGACGGCCTTAATAACTAAACTAAGTACCACTACGGCTTCATTATCCTCCTCATTGTGACGGCCTTAATAACTAAACTAAGTACCACTACGGCTTCATTATCCTCCTCATTGTGACGGCCTTAATAACTAAACTAAGTACCACCATTACGGCTTCATTATCCTCCTCATTGTGACGGCCTTAATAACTAAACTAAGTACCACCACTACGGCTTCATTACCCTCCTCATTGTGACGGCCTTAATAACTAAACTAAGTACCTCCACTACGGCTTCATTACCCTCCTCATTGTGACGGCCTTAATAACTAAACTAAGTACCACTACTACGGCTTCATTACCCTCCTCATTGTGACGGCCTTAATAACTAAACTAAGTACGGGCTACCAACAGAATGACTGTGTTCAGCTTGTCTTCACCGGATCAATAGCAGCTCCTCTGACATTCACACTGAAACACATGTACACCAGCCAGACAACTAGCTTGTCTAGTTCAACTGGCAAACACATCCATACATTACGTGTGTTGATTTGTTGTCAATACACAATCAGGGAAAAGAGTGTCTGATGTAGTGAGCACAAAGACACTAAGGAGTGGATACCGGGGAAGAAATGGGCCTGAAAGACATCAATCTGAAGGGCCTGTCAGCCGGGCCTGGTAGAGCACTGAGATAGACAGTAACATGTTAAACAGCTGATATATAGACTGTAACATGTTATAGATGTGATTTATAGACAGTAACATGTTATAGATGTGATTTATAGACAGTAACATGTTATAGATGTGATTTATAGACAGTAACATGTTATACAGCTGATAAATAGACTGTAACATGTTATAGATGTGATTTATAGACAGTAACATGTTATAGATGTGATTTATAGACAGTAACATGTTAAACAGCTGATTTATAGACAGTAACATGTTATAGATGTGATTTATAGACAGTAACATGTTATACACTTGATTTATAGACAGTAACATGTTAAACAGCTGATTTATAGACAGTAACATGTTATAGATGTGATTTATAGACAGTAACATGTTATAGATGTGATTTATAGACAGTAACATGTTATAGATGTGATTTATAGACAGTAACATGTTATAGATGTGATTTATAGACAGTAACATGTTATAGATGTGATTTATAGACAGTAACATGTTATAGATGTGATTTATAGACAGTAACATGTTATAGATGTGATTTATAGACTGTAACATGTTATACAGCTGATTTATAGACAGTAACATGTTATACAGCTGATTCATAGACAGTAACATGTTATAGATGTGATTTATAGACAGTAACATGTTATACACTTGATTTATAGACAGTAACATGTTAAACAGCTGATTTATAGACAGTAACATGTTATAGATGTGATTTATAGACAGTAACATGTTATACAGCTGATATATAGACAGTAACATGTTATACAGCTGATATATAGACAGTAACATGTTATAGATGTGATTTATAGACAGTAACATGTTATAGGTGTGATTTATAGACAGTAACATGTTATACAGCTGATATATAGACTGTAACATGTTATAGATGTGATTTATAGACAGTAACATGTTATAGATGTGATTTATAGACAGTAACATGTTATAGATGTGATTTATAGACTGTAACATGTTATAGATGTGATTTATAGACAGTAACATGTTATACAGCTGATAAATAGACTGTAACATGTTATAGATGTGATTTATAGACAGTAACATGTTATACAGCTGATATATAGACTGTAACATGTTATAGATGTGATTTATAGACAGTAACATGTTATACAGCTGATATATAGACTGTAACATGTTATAGATGTGATTTATAGACTGTAACATGTTATAGATGTGATTCATAGACAGTAACATGTTATAGGTGTGATTTATAGACTGTAACATGTTATAGATGTGATTTATAGACAGTAACATGTTATAGATGTGATGTATAGACTGTAACATGTTATAGATGTGATTTATAAACAGTAACATGTGATAGATGTGATTTATAGACTGTAACATGTTATAGATGTGATTTATAAACAGTAACATGTGATAGATGTGATTTATAGACAGTAACATGTTATAGATGTGATTTATAGACAGTAACATGTTATAGATGTGATTTATAGACAATAACATGTTATACAGCTGATATATAGACTGTAACATGTTATAGGTGTGATTTATAGACAGTAACATGTTATACAGCTGATTTATAGACAGTAACATGTTATACAGCTGATTTATAGACAGTAACATGTTATAGATGTGATTTATAGACAGTAACATGTTATAGATGTGATTTATAGACAGTAACATGTTATAGATGTGATTTATAGACAGTAACATGTTAAACAGCTGATTTATAGACAGTAACATGTTATAGATGTGATATATAGACAGTAACATGTTAAACAGCTGATTTATAGACAGTAACATGTTATACAGCTGATTTATAGACAGTAACATGTTATAGATGTGATTTATAGACAGTAACATGTTATACAGCTGATTTATAGACAGTAACATGTTATACAGCTGATTTATAGACAGTAACATGTTATAGATGTGATTTATAGACAGTAACATGTTATAGATGTGATTTATAGACAGTAACATGTTATACAGCTGATTTATAGACAGTAACATGTTATAGATGTGATTTATAGACAGTAACATGTTATAGATGTGATTTATAGACAGTAACATGTTATAGATGTGATATATAGACAGTAACATGTTATACAGCTGATTTATAGACAGTAACATGTTATAGATGTGATTTATAGACAGTAACATGTTATACAGCTGATTTATAGACAGTAACATGTTATAGATGTGATTTATAGACAGTAACATGTTATACAGCTGATTTATAGACAGTAACATGTTATACAGCTGATTTATAGACAGTAACATGTTATAGATGTGATTTATAGACAGTAACATGTTATAGATGTGATTTATAGACAGTAACATGTTATACAGCTGATTTATAGACAGTAACATGTTATAGATGTGATTTATAGACAGTAACATGTTATAGATGTGATTTATAGACAGTAACATGTTATAGATGTGATTTATAGACAGTAACATGTTATAGATGTGATTTATAGACTGTAACATGTTATAGATGTGATTTATAGACAGTAACATGTTATACAGCTGATTTATAGACAGTAACATGTTATAGATGTGATTTATAGACAGTAACATGTTATAGATGTGATTTATAGACAGTAACATGTTAAACAGCTGATTTATAGACAGTAACATGTTATACAGCTGATTCATAGACAGTAACATGTTATAGATGTGATTTATAGACAGTAACATGTTATAGATGTGATTTATAGACAGTAACATGTTATAGATGTGATTTATAGACAGTAACATGTTATACAGCTGATATATAGACTGTAACATGTTATAGATGTGATTTATAGACAGTAACATGTTAAACAGCTGATTTATAGACAGTAACATGTTATAGATGTGATTTATAGACAGTAACATGTTATAGATGTGATTTATAGACAGTAACATGTTATAGATGTGATTTATAGACAGTAACATGTTATAGATGTGATTTATAGACAGTAACATGTTATAGATGTGATTTATAGACAGTAACATGTTATAGATGTGATTTATAGACAGTAACATGTTATAGATGTGATTTATAGACAGTAACATGTTATAGATGTGATTTATAGACAGTAACATGTTAAACAGCTGATTTATAGACAGTAACATGTTATAGATGTGATTTATAGACAGTAACATGTTAAACAGCTGATATATAGACTGTAACATGTTAAACAGCTGATATATAGACTGTAACATGTTATAGGTGTGATTTATAGACAGTAACATGTTATAGATGTGATTTATAGACAGTAACATGTTATAGATGTGATTTATAGACAGTAACATGTTATACAGCTGATTTATAGACAGTAACATGTTATAGATGTGATTTATAGACAGTAACATGTTAAACAGCTGATTTATAGACAGTAACATGTTATAGATGTGATTTATAGACAGTAACATGTTATAGATGTGATTTATAGACAGTAACATGTTATAGATGTGATTTATAGACAGTAACATGTTATAGATGTGATTTATAGACAGTAACATGTTAAACAGCTGATATATAGACAGTAACATGTTAAACAGCTGATTTATAGACAGTAACATGTTATAGATGTGATTTATAGACAGTAACATGTTATAGATGTGATATATAGACAGTAACATGTTATAGATGTGATTTATAGACAGTAACATGTTATAGATGTGATTTATAGACAGTAACATGTTATAGATGTGATTTATAGACAGTAACATGTTATACAGCTGATATATAGACTGTAACATGTTATAGATGTGATTTATAGACAGTAACATGTTATAGATGTGATTTATAGACTGTAACATGTTATAGATGTGATTTATAGACAGTAACATGTTATAGATGTGATTTATAGACAGTAACATGTTATAGATGTGATTTATAGACAGTAACATGTTATAGATGTGATTTATAGACAGTAACATGTTATAGATGTGATTTATAGACAGTAACATGTTATACAGCTGATATATAGACTGTAACATGTTATAGATGTGATTTATAGACAGTAACATGTTATAGATGTGATTTATAGACAGTAACATGTTAAACAGCTGATTTATAGACAGTAACATGTTATAGATGTGATTTATAGACAGTAACATGTTATAGATGTGATATATAGACAGTAACATGTTATAGATGTGATTTATAGACAGTAACATGTTATAGATGTGATTTATAAACAGTAACATGTTATAGATGTGATTTATAGACAGTAACATGTTAAACAGCTGATTTATAGACAGTAACATGTTATAGATGTGATTTATAGACAGTAACATGTTATAGATGTGATTTATAGACAGTAACATGTTAAACAGCTGATTTATAGACAGTAACATGTTATACAGCTGATATATAGACTGTAACATGTTATACAGCTGATATATAGACAGTAACATGTTATACAGCTGATATATAGACTGTAACATGTTATAGATGTGATTTATAGACAGTAACATGTTATAGATGTGATTTATAGACAGTAACATGTTATAGATGTGATTTATAGACAGTAACATGTTATACAGCTGATATATAGACTGTAACATGTTATAGATGTGATATATAGACAGTAACATGTTGTAGATGTGATTTATAGACAGTAACATGTTATAGATGTGATTTATAGACAGTAACATGTTATAGATGTGATTTATAGACAGTAACATGTTAAACAGCTGATTTATAGACAGTAACATGTTATAGATGTGATTTATAGACAGTAACATGTTATAGATGTGATTTATAGACAGTAACATGTTAAACAGCTGATTTATAGACAGTAACATGTTATAGATGTGATTTATAGACAGTAACATGTTATAGATGTGATTTATAGACAGTAACATGTTATAGATGTGATTTATAGACAGTAACATGTTATAGATGTGATTTATAGACAGTAACATGTTATAGATGTGATATATAGACAGTAACATGTTATACAGCTGATTTATAGACAGTAACATGTTATAGATGTGATTTATAGACAGTAACATGTTATACAGCTGATATATAGACTGTAACATGTTATAGATGTGATTTATAGACAGTAACATGTTATAGATGTGATATATAGACAGTAACATGTTATAGATGTGATTTATAGACAGTAACATGTTAAACAGCTGATATATAGACAGTAACATGTTATAGATGTGATTTATAGACAGTAACATGTTATAGATGTGATTTATAGACAGTAACATGTTATAGATGTGATTTATAGACAGTAACATGTTATACAGCTGATATATAGACTGTAACATGTTATAGATGTGATTTATAGACAGTAACATGTTATACAGCTGATATATAGACAGTAACATGTTATGGATGTGATTTATAGACAGTAACATGTTATACAGCTGATATATAGACTGTAACATGTTATAGATGTGATTTATAGACAGTAACATGTTATACAGCTGATTTATAGACAGTAACATGTTATAGATGTGATTTATAGACAGTAACATGTTATACAGCTGATTTATAGACAGTAACATGTTATAGATGTGATTTATAGACAGTAACATGTTATACAGCTGATTTATAGACAGTAACATGTTATAGATGTGATTTATAGACAGTAACATGTTATACAGCTGATATATAGACTGTAACATGTTATAGATGTGATTTATAGACAGTAACATGTTATAGATGTGATTTATAGACAGTAACATGTTATAGATGTGATTTATAGACTGTAACATGTTTTGAAGCTCTGTCCCACTCCTACAATGTGCTCTCATTAACCAGGTTCTATACAGGATCATTACGTTGAACCTCCTGACACCACAGTAGACTGGACCTATGTTCTGTTGACCTCACTAAAACAGATTTACTACTTAACTACTTGTAGAGGCTCTGTGTCTGAGTCTGGTCTGGTGTAGAGGCTCTGTCTAAAGGAGTCTGGTCTGGTGTAGAGGCTCTGTCTAAAGGAGACTGGTCTGGTGTCGAGGCTCTGTGTCTGAGACTGGTCTGGTGTAGAGGCTCTGTGTCTTAGACTGGTCTGGTGTAGAGGCTCTGTGTCTGAGACTGGTCTGGTGTAGAGGCTCTGTGTCTTAGACTGGTCTGGTGTAGAGGCTCTGTGTCTGAGCCTGGTCTGGTGTAGAGGCTCTGTGTCTGAGACTGGTCTGGTGTAGAGGCTCTGTATCTGAAATCAACAACAACACATTTCTCTGTTTTCTCTGACTGGGTCAACCTAAAGGTCTATGTTATAGTGGACTGGGTTAACCTAAAGGTCTATGTACTGGTATAGTGGACTGGGTCAACCTAAAGGTCTATGTACTGTTATAGTGGACTGGGTCAACCTAAAGGTCTATGTACTGTTATAGTGGACTGGGTCGACCTAAAGGTCTATGTACTGTTATAGTGGACTGGGTCAACCTAAAGGTCTATGTACTGTTATAGTGGACTGGGTCAACCTAAAGGTCTATGTACTGTTATAGTGGACTGGGTCAACCTAAAGGTCTATGTACTGTTATAGTGGACTGGGTCAACCTAAAGGTCTATGTACTGTTATAGTGGACTGGGTCGACCTAAAAGTCTATGTACTGTTATAGTGGACTGGGTCGACCTAAAAGTCTATATGTTGTTATAGTGGACTGGGTCAACCTAAAGGTCTATGTACTGTTATAGTGGACTGGGTCAACCTAAAGGTCTATGTACTGTTATAGTGGACTGGGTCAACCTAAAGGTCTATGTACTGTTATAGTGGACTGGGTCAACCTAAAGGTCTATGTACTGTTATAGTGGACTGGGTCGACCTAAAGGTCTATGTACTGGTATAGTGGACTGGGTCAACCTAAAGGAAAGTCCTCAAGTTGTATATACCATGCTTGATCTAGTGTCATTTTCCACTAAAAACATAATTTAGTTAATCCTGATAAAAAGCAGCTTCAACTGGTTGGAAATCATCAGAAAAACTACTTCAAACTGATGGGTCAACAACATGTGGATCCAACAGGGTATTTACTGATAGAGTGGAAGGGTCGACAACATGTGGATCCAACAGGGTATTTTCTGATAGAGTGGAAGGGTCAACAACATGGGGATCCAACAGGGTATTTACTGATACAGTGGAAGGGTCAACAACATGTGGATCCAACAGGGTATTTACTGATAGAGTGGAAGGGTCAACAGCATGTGGATCCAACAGGGTATTTACTGATAGAGTGGAAGGGTCAACAACATGTGGATCCAACAGGGTATTTACTGATAGAGTGGAAGGGTCAACAGCATGTGGATCCAACAGGGTATTTACTGATAGAGTGGAAGGGTCAACAACATGTGGATCTAACAGGGTATTTACTGATAGAGTGGAAGGGTCAACAACATGTGGATCCAAGAGGGTATTTACTGATAGAGTGGAAGGGTCAACAGCATGTGGATCCAACAGGGTATTTACTGATAGAGTGGAAGGGTCAACAGCATGTGGATCCAACAGGGTATTTACTGATAGAGTGGAAGGGTCAACAACATGTGGATCCAACAGGGTATTTACTGATAGAGTGGAAGGGTCAACAGCATGTGGATCCAACAGGGTATTTACTGATAGAGTGGAAGGGTCAACAACATGTGGATCCAACAGGGTATTTACTGATAGAGTGGAAGGGTCAACAACATGTGGATCCAAGAGGGTATTTACTGATAGAGTGGAAGGGTCAACAACATGTGGATCCAAGAGGGTATTTACTGATAGAGTGGAAGGGTCAACAGCATGTGGATCCAACAGGGTATTTACTGATAGAGTGGAAGGGTCAACAACATGTGGATCCAACAGGGTATTTACTGATAGAGTGGAAGGGTCAACAACATGTGGATCCAAGAGGGTATTTACTGATAGAGTGGAAGGGTCAACAGCATGTGGATCCAACAGGGTATTTACTGATAGAGTGGAAGGGTCAACAACATGTGGATCCAAGAGGGTATTTACTGATAGAGTGGAAGGGTCAACAGCATGTGGATCCAACAGGGTATTTACTGATAGAGTGGAAGGGTCAACAACATGTGGATCCAAGAGGGTATTTACTGATAGAGTGGAAGGGTCAACAGCATGTGGATCCAACAGGGTATTTACTGATAGAGTGGAAGGGTCAACAACATGTGGATCCAACAGGGTATTTACTGATAGAGTGGAAGGGTCAACAACATGTGGATCCAACAGGGTATTTACTGATAGAGTGGAAGGGTCAACAACATGTGGATCCAACAGGGTATTTACTGATAGAGTGGAAGGGTCAACAACATGTGGATCCAACAGAGTATTTACTGATAGAGTGGAAGGGTCGACAACATGTGGATCCAACAGGGATAGTTGTTGGAACACAATACAACAAGGAATTGACTTTGTGTCAACAGTATTTCCTTTGAGAACACAGGGGTGCGCTGGGAACGTGGTTCAGGGCTGCTGTGTTGAGTAGATACTGTAGATTACATGCAGGTTTGCTTCTGTATGATATCTCAAACACACACACACACACACACACAAACACACACACACACACACACACACAACAAATTATATGTTGTTGCCGTTTCTCTGAAAGCTTTTCAATGTCAAGAGAGACCACTAGTAATTTAAATTAATCAAAATGGCGCGTAACAAAAATAACTGTGGGTTTGACACACTCTTTGAAAAGAATAGCAATCAGAGGATGTAATGCATTTCTGCTGTATGTTTAAAGCTGTGACACTGGGCCACAGATGTACATGTGTTGACTTTCTATTGTGGAGAGATCTGTCTGGTGATAACCTATTACAAGACATCCCTCCCCCATCGCCCTGCAGACCACCGCACCTCCCAGGAACAATTCCATCACATGCTCAAATCCACAGATGTAATATAGAAACAAATGATATCTGGAATTGAAAAGTCACAAGCTTATTTCATCTTGATAAAGCCCTGCCGAAAGGCTAAGTTGGGAGTAGAGCCTCTCCCAAAACGCTGTGATGTTATTATCACCGCTGACATCTACAGCACTTTGACTTCTACTGAGGGGGGTTTTTCTCAAAGCAGGTGTATTCTCACACGGACAAGATGACACCAACATGGCAAACTAACGGCGCACTTTGGAAGATGTCAATGTGGTCCTAGTTCTCACCAGAAAGGGTTCCAGAAGATAATTATAATAATAAATAATAACAATAAATAACAACAACAATAATAATAAATAATAACAATAAACAACAACGATAATTATAATAAATAATAACAATAAATAACAACAACAATAGTAATAAAAAATAACAATAAACAATAATAATAAATAATAACAATAAACAACAATAATAAATAATAACAATAAACAATAATAATAAATAATAACAATAAACAATAATAATAATAATAATAAACAATAATAATAATGAATAATAGTAATATTAATAATAATAAATGACAATAACAATTTTAAAAATCATAATAATGATAGTAATAGTAGCGATAATAATAAAACCAACAATTGTAACGACTTTCTTCTATCTCCTCCTCTGACGAAGAGGTGGAACAAGGATCGGACCAAAATGCAGCGTGTAGACTGCGATCCATGTTTAATGAACAAACATAAACATGAATTAATACAAACACTACAAAACAAAAGAACGTAATGAACAAAACGAAAACCGAAACAGCCTATACTTGTGTAAACTAACAAAGACAGGAACAAGGACACTAAGGACAATCACCCACAAAACACCCAAAGAATATGGCTGCCTAAATATGGTTCCCAATCAGAGACAACGATAAACGCCTGCCTCTGATTGAGAACCACTTCAGACAGCCATAGACTTAACTAGATAACCCTACTAAGCCACAAACAAAGCCACAAACAAAACCCCAGGACAAAACACACCACATACAAAAACCCATGCCACACCCTGGCCTGACCAAATAAATGAAGATAAACACAAAATACCTCCACCAGGGCGTGACAACAATAATACATCATAAAAATAATCATAATATTGATAATACTAATACATCATAATGAAATAAGAATATATTTATTGAGTTCTTTTCCGGAAATGTTTCTTCCAAAGATCTACAGTACATAATGAGTTATGCAGTCTTAGAAAAAAGGTCCAAAGGGTTCTTCACCTGTCACGATAGCACAACCTTTTTGATTCCATGTAGAACCCTGTGTATAAAGGGTTCTTCACCTGTCGCGATAGCAGAACCTTTTTGATTCCAGATAGAACCCTTTTTGATTCCATGTAGAACCCTGTGTAGAAAGGGTTCTTCACCTGTCGCGATAGCACAACCTTTTTGATTCCATGTAGAACCCTGTGTATAAAGGGTTCTTCACCTGTTGCGATAGCAGAACCTTTTTGATTCCAGAGAACCCTTTTTGATTCCAGAGAACCCTTTTTGATTCCATATAGAACCCTTTTTGATTCCAGAGAACCCTTTTTGATTCCAGATAGAACCCTTTTTGATTCCATGTAGAACCCTGTGTAGAAAGGATTCTTCACCTGTTGCGATAGCAGAACCTTTTTGATTCCAGAGAACCCTTTTTGATTCCAGAGAACCCTTTTTGATTCCAGATAGAACCCTTTTTGATTCCAGAGAACCCTTTTTGATTCCATGTAGAACCCTGTGTAGAAAGGATTCTACCTGGAACCAAAAGGTGTTAATCAAAACTTTTAAAAGTGCTAAGTGTGTACCTAACAGTAAACAGGCTTCCTCTGATATACTGCATATTTCCATGTTGTCTGAAGACTGGTGTCACAGTCAGGCTGTACCCGTAATACCACAGAGTTGGAGACTAATCTAATCTACTGAAGAGTGGTGCCACAGTCAGGCTGTACCCGTAATACCACAGAGTTGGAGACTAATCTAATCTACTGAAGAGTGGTGTCACAGTCAGGCTGTACCCGTAATACCACAGAGGTGGAGACTAATCTAATCTACTGAAGAGTGGTGTCACAGTCAGGCTGTACCCGTAATACCACAGAGTTGGAGACTAATCTAATCTACTGAAGAGTGGTGTCACAGTCAGGCTGTACCCGTAATACCACAGAGTTGGAGACTAATCTAATCTACTGAAGAGTGGTGTCACAGTCAGGCTGTACCCGTAATACCACAGAGTTGGAGACTAATCTAATCTACTGAAGAGTGGTGTCACAGTCAGGCTGTACCTGTAATACCACAGAGTTGGAGACTAATCTACTGAAGAGTGGTGTCACAGTCAGGCTGTACCCGTAATACCACAGAGTTGGAGACTAATCTAATCTACTGAAGAGTGGTGTCACAGTCAGGCTGTACCCGTAATACCACAGAGTTGGAGACTAATCTAATCTACTGAAGAGTGGTGTCACAGTCAGGCTGTACCCGTAATACCACAGAGTTGGAGACTAATCTAATCTACTGAAGAGTGGTGTCACAGTCAGGCTGTACCTGTAATACCACAGAGTTGGAGACTAATCTACTGAAGAGTGGTGTCACAGTCAGGCTGTACCTGTAATACTAGAGAGGGGTATTTATAAACCTAATGATCTCTCAGTGTCCATAATGTCTGACTATGAATATGAAAAGGAGTTCCTGGTTCCAGTAGGAACTGGTTTTCTAGAGGTGAATACACAACCAGCTGATGCTACAGCAGCTATAGAGGCCTGGAGGCTGGGGTGAACCCATCCTGGAGTGAACACAACCTGGCGTGAAACCATCGTGGGGTGAACCCATCCTGGGGTGAACCCATCCTGGAGTGAACACAACCTGGGGTGAAACCATCCTGGGGTGAACCAATCCTGGGGTGAACCCATCCTGGAGTGAACACAACCTGGGGTGAAACCATCCTGGGGTGAACCCATCCTGGAGTGAACACAACCTGGGGTGAAACCATCGTGGGGTGAACCCATCCTGGGGTGAACCCATCCTGAGGTTAAGCCACCCTGGAGTGAACACAACCTGGGGTGAAACCATCCTGGGGTGAACCCATCCTGAGGTTAAACCATCCTGGGGTGAACCCATCCTGAAGTGAACACAACCAGGGGTGAAACCATCCTGGGGTGAACCCAACCTGAGGTGAAACCATCCTGGGGTGAAACCAACCTGGGGTGAACCCATCCTGAGGTGAACCCATCCTGGGGTGAACACATCCTGAGGTTAAACCATCCTGGGGTGAAACCATCCTGGGGTGAACCCAACCTGGGGTTAAACCAAACTGGGGTTAAACCAACCTGGGGTGAACCCAACCTGGGGTGAACCCATCCTGATGTGTACCCAACCTGGGGTGAACCCATCCTGGGGTGAAACCAACCTGGGGTTAAACCAACCTGAGGTGAAACCATCCTGGGGTGAAACCAACCTGGGGTGAATCCATCCTGAGGTTAACCCATCCTGAGGTGAACCCAACCTGAGGTGAACCCAACCTGGGGTGAAACCAACCTGGGGTGAAACCATCCTGGGGTGCTCCACTGAGCCATTCTGACACACAGGCTCCACTGAGCCATTCTGACACACAGGCTCCACTGAGCCATTCTGACACACAGGCTCCACTGAGCCATTCTAACACACAGGCTCCACTGAGCCATTCTGACACACAGGCTCCACTGAGCCATTCTTACACACAGGCTCCACTGAGCCATTCTGACACACAGGCTCCACTGAGCCATTCTGACACACAGGCTCCACTGAGCCATTCTGACACACAGGCTCCACTGAGCCATTCTAACACACAGGCTCCACTGAGCCATTCTGACACACAGGCTCCACTGAGCCATTCTGACACACAGGCTCCACTGAGCCATTCTGACACACAGGCTCCACTGAGCCATTCTAACACACAGGCTCCACTGAGCCATTCTGACACACAGGCTCCACTGAGCCATTCTGACTCACAGGCTCCACTGAGCTATTATGACACACAGGCTCCACTGAGCCACTCTGACACACAGGCTTCGCTGAGCCATTCTGACACACAGGCTCCACTGAGCTATTATGACACACAGGCTCCACTGAGCCACTCTGACACACAGGCTACACTGAGCCATTCTAACACACAGGCTCCACTGAGCCAAGATGAGCATTTCTATTATCATACAACTAGGAAGAGCTGATATAGTGTGGGGTTAGCAGATAGCTGAAGACTCTCTGAACTGAGGTCTGGTCTGGAACAGACCTTCTGATCTGGGAGTATTCCCCCTGATGTCAGAGCAGAGAGGGCTGGGCTGAGAGGACTGGGAGGCTCCTGTCTCTACACTCTCTTCCTTTAGGACCAGAGCAGAGAGGGCTGGGCTGAGAGGACTGGGGGGCTCCTGTCTCTCCACTCTCTTCCTTTAGGACCAGAGCAGAGAGGGCTGGGCTGAGAGGACTGGGAGGCTCCTGTCTCTCCACTCTCTTCCTTAAGGACCAGAGCAGACATCAATATTTAACAGCTCCATGATTGACATTTTAAATTCACCGGCTCTATGATAATCAGAGGAGATGGGAATGAAAGGAGGAGATGTTTTGAATCTGCTTAGAAACTGTGATGTTGAAGCTCCACAGAGTCAATTAAGGCTGAACGTTGAGGCCTGTTAAGCAGCAGGGCTGGATAACTATATTGGATAATCTGCACTCTGATATAAAACGCCTTATTCCTTGGTGGACACAACTACTGCCAGAGAGCAGGCTACCCCTTACTTCTCCTCCTCCACCCCTCCCCCTCCTCTCTTCCTCCTCCTCTCCTACTCCACCCCTCCTCCTCTCCTCCTCCACCCCTCCTCCTCTCCTCCTCCTCCTCCCCTCCCCCTCTCCTCCTCCTCTCCTCCTCCACCCCTCCTCCTCTCCTCCTCCACCCCTCCTCCTCTCCTCCTCCACCCCTCCTCCTCTCCTCCTCCTCCTCTCCTCCTCCTCCTCCTCCTCTCCTCCTCCTCCTCTCCTCTCCTCTCCTCTCCTCTCCTCTCCTCTCCTCTCCTCTCCTCTCCTCTCCTCTCCTCTCCTCTCCTCCTCCCCTCCCCCTCTCCTCCTCCTCTCCTCCTCCACCCCTCCTCCTATGCTCCTCTCCTCCTCCTCCTCTCCTCCTCCTCCTCTCCTCTCCTCCTCCCCTCCCCCTCTCCTCCTCCTCTCCTCCTCCACCCCTCCCCCTCCCCTCCTCTCCTCCCCCTTTCCCCCTCCCACTCCTCTTCCTAACCCACACACTCCACTCAGAGGTCAAGAGTGATCCTTAATATTTAATGAGTCTGCTCCATGTAATTAGAGCACCACAGTTATTAACGTTAAACAGATGATCTCTCTTTATCACTAACCATCATGAGACTCAGATCACATGTTACATGTCCATTACATGGGCTGTATAAGAGACTGGGACTGAGATCAGAGACAAGTCAGATCACATGTTACATGTCTATTACATGGCTGTATAAGAGACTGGGACTGAGATCAGAGACAAGTCAGATCACATGTTACATGTGTATTACATCAAATCAAATCAAATTGTATTATCTATAAACAGGGTATTAAGGTACAGAGTCAATGTGGAGGCTATATACAGGGTATTACGGTACAGAGTCAATGTGGAGGCTATATACAGGGTGTTACGATACAGAGTCAATGCGGAGGCTATATACAGGGTGTTACGATACAGAGTCAATGTGGAGGCTATATACAGGGTGTTACGATACAGAGTCAATGTTGAGGCTATATACAGGGTATTACGGTACAGAGTCAATGTGGAGGCTATATACAGGGTGTACCGGTACAGAGTCAATGTGGAGGCTATATACAGGGTGTTACGGTACAGAGTCAACATGGAGGCTATATACAGGGTATTACGGTACAGAGTCAATGTGGAGGCTATATACAGTGGGTACCGGTACAGAGTCAATGTGGAGGCTATATACATGGGGTACCGGTACAGAGTCAATGTGGAGGTTATATACAGTGGGTTCCGGTACAGAGTCAATGTTGAGGCTATATACAGGGTATTACGGTACAGAGTCAATGTGGAGGCTATATACAGGGGATACTGGTACATTGCCAATGTGGAGGCTATATAAAGGGCATTACGGTACAGAGTCAATGTGGAGGCTATATACAGGGTATTATGGTACATAGTCAATGTTGAGGCTATATACAGGGCATTACGGTACAGAGTCAATGTGGAGGCTATACACAGGGTATTACGGTACAGAGTCAATGTGGAGGCTATATACAGGGTGTTACGATACAGAGTCAATGTGGAGGCTATATACAGGGTATTACGGTACAGAGTCAATGTGGAGGCTGTATACAGGGTGTTACGGTACAGAGTCAATGTGGAGGCTATATACAGGGTGTTACGATACAGAGTCAATGCGGAGGCTATATACAGGGTGTTATGGTACAGAGTCAATGTGGAGGCTATATACAGGGTATTATGGTACAGTCAATGTGGAGGCTATATACAGGGGGTACCGGTACAGAGTCAATGTGGAGGCTATATACAGGGGGTACCGGTACAGAGTCAATGTGGAGGTTATATACAGTGGGTTCCGGTACAGAGTCAATGTGGAGGCTATATAAAGGGTATTACGGTACAGAGTCAATGTGGAGGCTATATACAGGGTATTATGGTACAGTCAATGTGGAGGCTATATACAGGGGGTACCGGTACAGAGTCAATGTGGAGGCTATATACAGCGTATTACGGTACAGAGTCAATGTGGAGGCTATATACAGGGTATTATGGTACATAGTCAATGTTGAGGCCATATACAGGGGGTACCGGTACAGAGTCAATGTGGAGGCTATATACAGGGTATTACGGTACAGAGTCAATGTGGAGGCTATATACAGGGTATTACGGTACAGAGTCAATGTGGAGGCTATATACTGTTGGTATTATAGACTCGGACAGGGAGAGGTTGAAAATATCAGTGAAGACACTTGCTAGTTGGTCAGGGCATGCTCGCAGTACACGTCCCGGTAATCTGTCTGGCCCTGCGGCCTTGTGAATGTTGACCTGTCTAAAGACCGGCTGAGGAGAGCGTGATCACACAGTCTTCCGGTACAGCTGGAGCTCTCATGCATGCTTCAGTGTTATTTGCCTCAAAGCGAGCAGAGAAGTAGTTTAGCTCGTCCGGTATTCTCGTATCACATGTTACATGTCCACATGTGTAATCACATGGGCTGTTTAAGAGACTGGGACTGAGATCAGAGACTTGTCAGGCTAGAGGTCCTGGATCATCATATAACTCTGGGCCAGAACCCACACTCTTTTCCCAGAATGAATCATTGAGAGGTGCTGGTATTTTATAGAACATTATTGATCTGAACAGCAGGGTGTGAAATGAAACTGTTAATCGATATACAATGTGTCTTCAAACGGCCGTCTCTGATTTCTGCATGACAAATAATCAACACTCAGGGACTTTGTGTTTTTATTTTATTTAACCAGGCAATGAACAATTATTATTTACAATGATGGACTAACGGGGAACAATGGGTTCAGTGGCAGAACAACATATTATTATTATTTACCTTGTCAGCTCAGGGAGTCGATCCAGAAACCTTTCGGTTACTGGCCTGACGCTCTAACCACTAGGCTACCTGGCGCTATAACCACTAGGCTACCTGACGCTCTAACCACTAGGCTACCTGACGCTCTAACCACTAGGCTACCTGCCTCTCTAACCACTAGGCTACCTGCCGCTCTAACCACTAGGCTACCTGGAGCTCTAACCACTAGGCTACCTGACGCTCTAACCACTAGGCTACCTGACGCTCTAACCACTAGGCTACCTGACGCTCTAACCACTAGGCTACCTGGCGCTCTAACCACTAGGCTACCTGCATCTCTAACCACTAGGCTACCTGCCTCTCTAACCACTAGGCTACCTGCCGCTCTAACCACTAGGCTACCTGGCGCTCCAACCACTAGGCTACCTGCCTCTAACCACTAGGCTACCTGGCGCTCTAACCACTAGGCTACCTGGCGCTCTAACCTCTAGGCTACCTGGCGCTCTAACCGCTAGGCTACCTGACGCTCTAACCGCTAGGCTACCTGGCGCTCTAACCGCTAGGCTACCTGACGCTCTAACCGCTAGGCTACCTGGCGCTATAACCGCTAGGCTACCTGCCGCTCTAACCGCTAGGCTACCTGACGCTCTAACCGCTAGGCTACCTGACGCTCTAACCGCTAGGCTACCTGGCGCTCTAACCCCTAGGCTACCTGGCGCTCTAACCACTAGGCTACCTGGCGCTCTAACCACTAGGCTACCTGGCGTAGCTATAGGCCCTAACTAACATCCATTCCAGTAGTAGCTATAGGCACTAACTAACATCCATTACAGTAGTAGCTATAGACCCTAACTAACATCCATTTCAGTAGTAGCTATAGACCCTAACTAACATCCATTTCAGTAGTAGCTATAGACCCTAACTAACATCCATTTCAGTAGTAGCTATAGACCCTAACTAACATCCATTTCAGTAGTAGCTATAGACCCTAACTAACATCCATTTCAGTAGTAGCTATAGACCCTAACTAACATCCATTTCAGTAGTAGCTATAGACCCTAACTAACATCCATTTCAGTAGTAGCTATAGACCCTAACTAACATCCATTCCAGTAGTAGCTATAGACCCTAACTAACATCCATTCCAGTAGTAGCTATAGACCCTAACTAACATCCATTCCAGTAGTAGCTATAGACCCTAACTAATATCCATTCCAGTAGTAGATATAGACCCTAACTAACATCCATTCCAGTAGTAGCTATAGACCCTAACTAACATCCATTCCAGTAGTAGCTATAGACCCTAACTAACATCCATTCTAGCAGTAGCTATAGACCCTAACTAACATCCATTCTAGTAGTAGCTATAGGCCCTAACTAACATCCATTCCAGTAGTAGCCTGCTATAGACCCTAACTAACATCCATTCCAGTAGTAGCTATAGACCCTAACTAACATCCATTCCAGTAGTAGCTATAGACCCTAACTAACATCCATTCCAGTAGTAGATATAGACCCTAACTAACATCCATTCTAGTAGGAGCTATAGACCCTAACTAACATCCATTCTAGTAGTAGCTATAGGCCCTAACTAACATCCATTCCAGTAGTAGCTATAGACCCTAACTAACATCCATTCCAGTAGTAGCTATAGACCCTAACTAACATCCATTCCAGTAGTAGCTATAGACCCTTACTAACATCCATTCTAGTAGTAGCCTGCTATAGACCCTAACTAACATCCATTCCAACAGTAGCTATAGGCAATAACTAACATCCATTCTAGTAGTAGCTATAGGCCCTAACAAACATCCATTCCAGTAGTAGCTATAGACCCTAACTAACATCCATTCCAGTAGTAGCCTGCTATAGACCCTAACTAACAGCCATTCCAGTAGTAGCTATAGACCCTAACTAACATCCATTCCAGTAGTAGCCTGCTATAGACCCTAACTAACATCCATTCCAGTAGTAGCCTGCTATAGACCCTAACTAACATCCATTCCAGTAGTAGCTATAGACCCTAACTAACAGCCATTCCAGTAGTAGCTATAGACCCTAACTAACAGCCATTCCAGTAGTAGCTATAGACCCTAACTAACATCCATTCCAGTAGTAGCTATAGACCCTAACTAACATCCATTCCAGTAGTAGCTATAGACCCTAACTAACAGCCATTCCAGTAGTAGCTATAGACCCTAACTAACATCCATTCCAGTAGTAACCTGCTATAGACCCTAACTAACATCCATTCCAGTAGTAGCCTGCTATAGACCCTAACTAACAGCCATTCCAGTAGTAGCTATAGACCCTAACTAACATCCATTCCAGTAGTAGCTATAGACCCTAACTAACAGCCATTCCACAGTAGCTTCTCCTCCTCCCAGCTGGTCGTTCCATTCCGCTGTGCGTGGGCTGGTCGGTTCACTGGAGGTCAGGGTGATTATTCACACCAAGGCCTGAGGACGGCCGTACAGTCTGCCCTTTATGGGGTCATAAAGAAACGCAAGTGCTGGAGCGTGCCTGATTAGCTGTTCTAATATGCTATTTGTGACTAATTTCCCAGGCCCTAAGTCACAGGTGATGGGCCTGGGACATAAATCAGAACTCCCAGCGTCTCCCGGCCTCCTCCCCTCGTCCTCCTCTCCTGGCTGGGCTGTGTGTTGTGAATATGCAGCAGCCGTTTAGCTGACGGGCCAGGGGTGTAAAAGTAAAGGATGGATTATGAAGCCATCACACAACGGCTGACAAGTCAACCTGCATCCCTCCTCTTAGTTCACCACAATAATGACTCTCTGCCTCCAGCGCTCACATTCACCTGCTTCTCCTGCTAACACTTGTCACCATGGTGAATGATCTGTGTTGTGGTTTAATTGTTGACTCAATTCATGTAGCTCTGGTTAACCCGTCTCGTAGCAGTACTGCGGAGTGTTTTACATGCCTGCTCGGCAAAGGGTTACATTGTTCAACACGATGTGTTCAAATCATTCAGTTTCCAATGCAATTAATAATATCATATTTGATAGAGATCGACTTTCAAGACCCGAACTTTAATTCCAAAGCTGTAAATTTCTGAGTTGAGTGTATGAATTTATTCAGCTATGTTAGTATGTCACGGTTCTCTATGTGAAGAAGGAGACAGTCGTCTGACATGTGAAGAGCTGCCAGCAGCTGAAGGCCCTAGCTGGGTGTTTTCTATTCCTCTTTAAATGTGTCAAGAGTTCCCTGTTTCAACTACTCTCCTATTATCCCCCTGAACGCTGTTGTCTTGACCCTCAGCTGAGTTTTGACAGGTGAAGGGCTCAGGGGGAGGAGGATGGAAGGAGAAGGGGAGGGGTGAGGAGGACAGGAGGAGGGGAAGGGGTGAGGGGAGGGGAGCATGTAGGGCAGAAGGGGTGAGGAGGAGGGGAGGAGGGATGGGAGCAGGGAGGGGAGAAGAGGTGAGGAGGAGGGGAGCAGGGAGGGGAGAAGGGCGGGGAGAAGGGGTGAGGAGGAAGGGAGGAGGGAGGGGAGCATGGAGGGGAGAAGGAATGAGGAGGAGGGGAGGAGGGAGGGCAGAAGGGGTGAGGAGGAGGGGAGGAGGGAGGGGAGCAGGGAGGGAAGAAGGAGTGAGGAGGAGGGGAGGAGGGAGGGGAGCTGGGGTGAGGAGGAGGGAAGGGAGCAGGGGTGAGGAGGATGGGAGCAGGGAGGAGAGAAGGGGTGAGGAGGAGGGGAAGGGAGAAGGGGTGAGGAGGAGGGGAGGAGGGTGAGAAGGGGTGAGGAGGAGGGGAGGAGGGAGGGGAGCAGGGAGGAGAGAAGGGAGGAGAAGGAGGAGGTTACTTGGTTAATGCAGCCACTGTGCTGCTCTGTTCTGGGGGTTGTCCATCTGGGACCAGGGCCCAGGAGTTATCACCAGGTGCTGGAGGAGAATACTGTCAGGCTGGAGGTCACACACACACACACACACACACACACACACACACACACACACACACACACACACACACACACGGGCTGCAGGGGCTTCCAGTGAGCCCCTAACACTGCTCGGTGTACAGAGAGGTGGCAGCAGGGATTGGGCTAGGCTACAGAGAGGTTAGCAGGCCTCTAGACCCTCTGCAATGTGAGGTCGGTGTGATAAAGAACTCTATTTCTTCACTACGAATGACAATACAGTCCTGACACAGTCTGAGCCAGTACTTGGAATGTCCATGGTGGCTTTGGGGATTTGGGGAGCAGTTTCCCCTCTCCTCTAGAATAGGTTCTCCTCTAGGCCATACAGAGCTGTCTGGTAGCTGGTCGTTGGCCTGGGAACATGGCCAGGCAGCTCATAAACTAACCGGTTTCACACAATTAAACACACAAGGGTTAAAGAGTAGTCAGAATAACAGGGCGCAGGCTTCCAGTCTGTAAATGAGTGAGAAACGTTCTTCCCTACAGCCAAAGTCTTTTGGCATCATGTAGACGTGTTGAAGTCACAGACAGTGCTCTCTAGTACAGTATGGTAATGACATGCAAAGTGGAGTGTAAATATCAAACCGCTGCCTCGGTTCCCTCAACTACTACTGAGAAACGCAGGCCGTCTCCCACAGCACAAACACGTCCTGTCTGGACCAAATGAACCACGTTAATAATCAGCTAAATATTACACCTAACACAGAGGAGCTGAGGAGAGCTTAGGAGCAGAATAATGTCTAGCTACAGTACAGTACTGTCTCTCAGTGTTACTGTCTAGCTACAGTACAGTACTGTCTCTCAGTGTTACTGTCTAGCTACAGTACAGTACTGTCTCTCAATGTTACTGTCTAGCTACAGTACTGTACTGTCTCTCAATGTTACTGTCTAGCTACAGAACAGTACTGTCTCTCAATGTTACTGTCTAGCTACAGTACAGTACTGTCTCTCAGTGTTACTGTCTAGCTACAGTACTGTACTGTCTCTCAATGTTACTGTCTAGCTACAGTACAGTACTGTCTCTCAATGTTACTGTCTAGCTACAGTGCAGTACTGTCTCTCAGTGTTACTGTCTAGCTACAGTACTGTACTGTCTCACAATAGCTACTATACAGTTCAGTATATATCAGCTATAAGGTGATAACAGATCTGGGTTTATATCAGCTATAAGGTGATAACAGATCTGGGTACAGTTTATATCAGCAATAAGGTGATAACAGTTCTGGTCTAGCTACAGTACTCTCTCTCAATGTTACTGTCTAACTACAGTACTGTACTGTCTCTCAATGTTACTGTCTAGCTACAGTACAGTACTGTCTCTCAGTGTTACTGTCTAGCTACAGTATAGTACTGTCTCTCAATGTTACTGTCTAGCTACAGTACAGTACTGTCTCTCAATGTTACTGTCTAGCTACAGTACAGTACTGTCTCTCAGTGTTACTGTCTCTCAATGTTACTGTCTAGCTACAGTACAGTACTGTCTCTCAGCGTTACTGTCTCTCAATGTTACTGTCTAGCTACAGTACAGTACTGTCTCTCAGTGTTACTGTCTAGCTACAGTACAGTACTGTCTCTCAGTGTTACTGTCTAGCTACAGTACTGTCTCTCAATGTTACTGTCTAGCTACAGTACAGTACTGTCTCTCAATGTTACTGTCTAGCTACAGTACAGTACTGTCTCTCAATGTTACTGTCTAGCTACAGTACTCTCTCTCAATGTTACTGTCTAACTACAGTACTGTACTGTCTCTCAATGTTACTGTCTAGCTACAGTACAGTACTGTCTCTCAGTGTTACTGTCTAGCTACAGTATAGTACTGTCTCTCAATGTTACTGTCTAGCTACAGTACAGTACTGTCTCTCAATGTTACTGTCTAGCTACAGTACTGTACTGTCTCTCAATGTTACTCTCTAGCTACAGTACAGTACAGTACTGTCTCTCAATGTTACTGTCTAGCTACAGTACAGTACTGTCTCTCAGTGTTACTATCTAGCTACAGTACAGTACTGTCTCTCAATGTTACTGTCTAGCTACAGTACTGTACTGTGTCTCAATGTTACTGTCTAGCTACAGTACAGTACAGTACTGTCTCTCAATGTTACTGTCTAGCTACAGTACTGTACTGTGTCTCAATGTTACTGTTAGCTACAGTACAGTACAGTACTGTCTCTCAGTGTTACTGTCTAGCTACAGTACTGTACTGTCTCACAATAGCTACTATACAGTTCAGTATATATCAGCTATAAGGTGATAACAGATCTGGGTTTATATCAGCTATAAGGTGATAACAGATCTGGGTACAGTTTATATCAGCAATAAGGTGATAACAGATCTGGGTACAGTTTATATCAGCAATAAGGTGATAACAGATCTGGGTACAGTTTATATCAGCAATAAGGTGATAACAGATCTGGGTACAGTTTATATCAGCAATAAGGTGATAACAGATCTGGGTACAGTATATATCAGCTATAAAGAAAACAAAGACAACTAAGGCCAGGGCGTGACAGTACCTCCCCCCCAAAGGTGCGGACTTCCGGCCGCACACCTAAACCCATAGGGGATGGTCTGGGTGGGCGTCTGTCCACGGTGGCGGCTCTCTGCGGCGAGGTGGAATAGCCCGCACTGGGCTGTGCAGGCGAAGTGGGGACACCATGCGTAAGGCTGGTGCCATGTACGACGGCCCAAGGAGACGCACTGGAGACCAGATGCGTAGAGCTGGCTTTACTTGGCCCGATGCCCACTCTAGCCCGGCCGATATGAGGAGCTGGTATGTACCGCACCGGGCTATGCACCCGCACTGGGGACACCGTGCTCTTCACAGCATAACACGGTGCCTGCCCGGTCTCTCTCGCACTCTGGTAAGCACAGGAAGTTGGCGCAGGTCTCCTACCTGGCTTCGCCATACTTCCTGTGTGCCCCCGCCAATACATTTTTGGGGCTGACTCTCGGGCTTCCATCCGCGCCGCCGTGCTGCCTCCTCATACCAGCGGCTCTCCGCCTTCGCTGCCTCCAGCTCTTCTTTGGGGCGGCGATATTCTCCTGGCTGTGCCCAGGGTCCTTTCCCGTCAAGGATCTCCTCCCAAGTCCAGAAGTCCTGATTGCGCTGATCCTCCTGCCGCTACCTGTCACCACGCTGCTTGGACCTGTTTTGGGTGGGTGATTCTGTCACGGCAGATGTCCTCCTCTTCCTCTGAAGAGGTGAAACAAGGATCGGACCAATACGCAGCGTGGTAAGTGTCCATGGTTTTTAATGGGAAAAAACTGAACATGAACACATATACAAAATAATAAAGTGAACTGGGCAACAAAACAGTCCCATGTGGCACAAACACTGACACAGGAAACAATAACCCACCAAATACCCACAGAATATGGCTGCCTAAATATGGTTCCCAACCAGAGACAACGATAAACACCTGCCTCTGATTGAGAACCAATCCAGGCAACCATAGACTTACATAAACACCTAGAATGAACACAACCCCATAAATCTACAAAAAACCCTAGACAAACAAAAACACATAAATCCCCCGTGTCACACCCTGACCTAACCAAAATAATAAAGAAAACAAAGATAAATAAGTCCAGGGCGTGACACCAGCTACAAGGTGATAACGGATCTGGGTATATGAACGGCTCATAAGGTGATGTGAAACAGTATATTTGGAACCATCAGGTAATTAAAACCAGCCTCGCCTCTATTTTAAATGAATGTATTATACTAACTGAGAGAAGTCATGCTAACTAAAAAAATGAAATATCATGCGGTTTATTTCACCTCTCAGGAGTATGAAAATATATCTAGATTGTAACTTCCGCGTGCATCTATCTAATTAATAAATGTGTTAAATGTGTTTCAGGATCTAACAAATCATTCTGTCCTACCTGTTTGAACACAGAGACATACTTTAGAGACTGTGAGAAGCACCAGCATATTAAATCTCACCAGTTATTGTCAGAAGACAGCTAGATGTACGACCGTGGCAATTAAAATATCGGATATCCACAGCCTGATAGAGAAATGCAATGACGTTCTACAGGAGATCTCACAGGCGGAAAGGAGAGTTCTCTTTAACAATATGTGTTGTCTAACAATGAAGCTGTAGTGTTGCAGGGTGAACTGTGGACTGGCTGACTGGCTGACTGGCTGACTGGCTGACTGGCTGACTGGCTGACTGATTGACTGGCTGACTGGCTGACTGGCTGACTGGCTGGCTGACTGGCTGACTGGCTGACTGACTGGCTGACTGGCTGACTGACTGGCTGACTGGCTGACTGGCTGACTGACTGGCTGACTGGCTGACTGACTGGCTGACTGCAGCAGTGATGTGGTGAAGCTTCCAGCTCCTCTGTAATTAAAGCAGTCACCCTGAGAGGAAGGTGCTGACTGGCTGACTGGCTGACTGGCTGACTGACTGACTGGCTGACTGGCTGACTGGCTGACTGACTGGCTGACTGACTGGCTGACTGGCTGACTGACTGGCTGACTGACTGGCTGACTGGCTGACTGGCTGACTGACTGGCTGACTGACTGACTGGCTGACTGGCTGACTGGCTGACTGACTGGCTGACTGACTGACTGACTGGCTGACTGGCTGACTGGCTGATTGGCTGACTGACTGGCTGACTGGCTGACTGGCTGACTGACTGGCTGACTGACTGACTGACTGGCTGACTGCAGCAGTGATGTGGTGAAGCTTCCAGCTCCTCTGTAATTAAAGCAGTCACCCTGAGAGGAAGGTGCTGACTGGCTGACTGGCTGACTGGCTGACTGACTGACTGGCTGACTGGCTGACTGGCTGACTGGCTGACTGGCTGACTGACTGGCTGACTGCAGCAGTGATGTGGTGAAGCTTCCAGCTCCTCTGTAATTAAAGCAGTCACCCTGAGAGGAAGGTGCTGACTGGCTGACTGGCTGACTGGCTGACTGACTGACTGACTGACTGGCTGACTGGCTGACTGACTGACTGACTGGCTGACTGGCTGACTGGCTGACTGACTGGCTGACTGGCTGACTGACTGACTGACTGGCTGACTGGCTGACTGGCTGACTGACTGGCTGACTGGCTGACTGACTGACTGACTGGCTGACTGGCTGACTGACTGACTGGCTGACTGGCTGACTGACTGACTGGCTGACTGCAGCCGTGATGTGGTGAAGCTTCCAGCTCCTCTGTAATTAAAGCAGTCACCCTGAGAGGAAGGTGCTGACTGGCTGACTGGCTGACTGACTGACTGGCTGACTGGCTGACTGACTGGCTGACTGACTGACTGGCTGACTGGCTGACTGGCTGACTGGCTGACTGACTGACTGGCTGACTGGCTGACTGACTGGCTGACTGACTGACTGACTGGCTGACTGGCTGACTGGCTGATTGGCTGACTGACTGGCTGACTGGCTGACTGGCTGACTGACTGGCTGACTGACTGACTGACTGGCTGACTGCAGCAGTGATGTGGTGAAGCTTCCAGCTCCTCTGTAATTAAAGCAGTCACCCTGAGAGGAAGGTGCTGACTGGCTGACTGGCTGACTGGCTGACTGACTGACTGGCTGACTGGCTGACTGGCTGACTGGCTGACTGGCTGACTGACTGGCTGACTGCAGCAGTGATGTGGTGAAGCTTCCAGCTCCTCTGTAATTAAAGCAGTCACCCTGAGAGGAAGGTGCTGACTGGCTGACTGGCTGACTGGCTGACTGACTGACTGACTGACTGGCTGACTGGCTGACTGACTGACTGACTGGCTGACTGGCTGACTGGCTGACTGACTGGCTGACTGGCTGACTGACTGACTGACTGGCTGACTGGCTGACTGGCTGACTGACTGGCTGACTGGCTGACTGACTGACTGACTGGCTGACTGGCTGACTGACTGACTGGCTGACTGGCTGACTGACTGACTGGCTGACTGCAGCCGTGATGTGGTGAAGCTTCCAGCTCCTCTGTAATTAAAGCAGTCACCCTGAGAGGAAGGTGCTGACTGGCTGACTGGCTGACTGACTGACTGGCTGACTGGCTGACTGACTGGCTGACTGACTGACTGGCTGACTGGCTGACTGGCTGACTGGCTGACTGACTGACTGGCTGGCTGACTGGCTGACTGGCTGACTGGCTGACTAACTGACTGGCTGACTGCAGCCGTGATGTGGTGAAGCTTCCAGCTCCTCTGTAATTAAAGCAGTCACCCTGAGAGGAAGGTGCTCTCCTCTGTCAAACCCTGACACAGTGACACAACCCACACAGCCCCCAGCACCAGGCTCGCTATTCTGAGACCCAAATGGCACCCTATTCCCTATGTAGAGCACTAGGACCCTACGGGCCCTGGTGAAAAGAAGTGTACTACAGCAGGGAATAGGGCGTTGTTTGGAACCTAACCCCAAACAGTTACATGCTCGGCAGCAGCTGGAAGAGGGATGACTTCATGTGTGATTGTCTGATAAGTCTGCTGTCTTGGAGCAGTTATTATGGTGACAGGAATCGAAGGGTCGGTGAGGCAGTTTATTAACCCTTTGTTAGCAGTAGGGCTTTATTAAAGCCTGTTACTGTTGCTGTTTTAAATAGCTGCTATTGGAATTATAAGAATGTAAGAATGAACTGATAGTAAGCTGTGATAATGTGCCATAGCCTTTTAGTTCATTTTAAAGCATATCATTTAATATTTAAATGTGAATATCAGTTTTTAAAAAGATACTGTTGTGATTCTAAACCATGGACCAGTGAGCCATATATTTCCAATGTCGAATGTCCTTTCCAATGCATGGGATAATAATGGAAGGCATAACTAATGTTTAATTCAAACAAGGTTTCATTTTCTTTTCAATTTATGTGTGAGATTTGAAACCCAGCGACAGGTACAGAGTGTCCTGTCAGAAACATTACGGCAACATGTCACTGCGTTCTGGAACCCTCCACATGTCACTGTGTTCTGGAACTCTCCACATGTCACTGTGTTCTGGAACTCTCCACATGTCACTGTGTTCTGGAACTCTCCACATGTCACTGTGTTCTGGAACTCTCCACATGTCACATGTCTCCAGAACAGTCTGATGGAGGATGAAGATGATGTGACCGGGGCTGTACTCAGCATAGACACATTGGACCGGTCTCTCTGACTGGAGCTGTATTGGACCGGTCTCTCTGACTGGAGCTGTACTGGACCGGTCTCTCTGACTGGAGCTGTACTGGACCGGTCTCTCTGACGAGAGCTGTACTGGAACGGTCTCTCTGACTGGAGCTGTACTGGAACGGTCTCTCTGACTGGAGCTGTACTGGACCGGTCTCTCTGACTGGAGCTGTACTGGACCGGTCTCTCTGACGAGAGCTGAACTGGAACAGTCTCTCTGACTGGAGAAACATTTAATTATCTGCTTCCCCCGGCCTTAAACATGGTACATATCTCTGCTGCCTCTAGCCTTAAACATGGTACATATCTCTGCTGCCCCTAGCCTTAAATATGGTACATATCTCTGCTGCCCCTAGCCTTAAATATGGTACATATCTCTGCTGCCCCTAGCCTTACATATGGTACATATCTCTGCTTCCCACGGCCTGAAATACAGTACGTATCTCTGCTGCCTCTAGCCGTAATTACGGTACATATCTCTGCTGCCCCTAGCCTTAAACATGGTACACATCTATGCTGCCCCTAGCCTTAAACATGGTACATACCTCTGCTGCCTCTAACCTTAAATATGGTACATATCTCTGCTGACCCTAGCCTTAAATATGGTACATATCTCTGCTGCCCCTAGCCTTGCATATGGTACATATATATGCTTCCCACGGCCTTAAATACAGTACATATCTCTGCTGCCTCTAGCCTTAAATATGGTACATATCTCTGCTGCCTCTAGCCTTAAATATGGTACATATCTCTGCTTCCTCTGTCTTAAATACAATACATATCTCTGCTGCCCCTAGCCTTAAATATGGTACATATCTCTGCTGCCTCTAGCCTTAAATATGGTACATATCTCTGCTGCCTCTAGCCTTAAATATGGTACATATCTCTGCTTCCTCTGTCTTAAATACAATACATATCTCTGCTGCCCCTAGCCTTAAATATGGTACATATCTCTGCTGCCTCTAGCCTTAAATATGGTACATATCTCTGCTGCCTCTAGCCTTAAATATGGTACATATCTCTGCTGTCTCTAGCCTTAAATATGGTACATATCTCTGCTGCCTCTAGCCTTAAATATGGTACATATCTCTGCTGCCTCTAGCCTTAAATATGGTACATATCTCTGCTGCCTCTAGCCTTAAATATGGTACATATCTCTGCTGCCTCTAGCCTTAAATATGGTACATATCTCTGCTGCCTCTAGCCTTAAATATGGTACATATCTCTGCTGCCTCTAGCCTTAAATATGGTACATATCTCTGCTGCCTCTAGCCTTAAATATGGTACATATATCTGCTGCCTCTAGCCTTAAATATGGTACATATCTCTGCTGCCTCTAGCCTTAAATATGGTACATATCTCTGCTTCCTCTGTCTTAAATACAATACATATATCTGCTGCCCCTAGCCTTAAATATGGTACATATCTCTGCTGCCTCTAGCCTTAAATATGGTACATATCTCTGCTGCCTCTAGCCTTAAATATGGTACATATCTCTGCTGCCTCTAGCCTTAAATACAGTACATATCTCTGCTGCCTCTAGCCTTAAATATGGTACATATCTCTGCTGCCTCTAGCCTTAAATATGGTACATATATTTGCTGCCTCTTGCCTTAAACATGGTAAATACCTATGCTGCCCCTAGCCTTAAACATGGTAAATACCTATGCTGCCTCTTGCCTTAAACATGGTAAATACCTATGCTGCCCCTAGCCTTAAACATGGTAAATACCTATGCTGCCTCTTGCCTTAAACATGGTAAATACCTATGCTGCCCCTAGCCTTAAACATGGTAAATACCTATGCTGCCTCTAGCCTTAAACATGGTACATATCTATGCTGCCCCTAGACTAAAACATGGTACATATCTCTGGGAGTGGAGAAGCCTTAGTCAGCCAAGTCTGACAGTTCTGACTCATCTCTCTCTGTTTCACTAATCTAACCACAACACCAGAACCCCAGCCCTCCGGGGGCACAACGCCTCTCCCCAGGAGGAACGACGTGCAGCAGGGCTCTCTGTCTCATTGGAGGGTAATAGCTGTAATACTGAGAGGAAAATTATAGAGAACAAGTGAGGCCAATACTATAACTAAATGTCACATCTGATAGGATGTGTGGGTGGTCTGGAGTCTGCCAAGGCAAGTTGTAGCAGCTCATTGTTAAATACCACGACAGACATGACACAGTAAAGACCATTGACAGTAGTCCTAACACATTACATCTAGTAAACCCAGTCTACTGGCACCTACAGCACAGACTTACTGTATTTAAGAGATGAGGGTTAAGATCTTCCGACTTGATATTGTTGCTTTGTTATGCCTGGCTATTAGATAATCAATATGTCCTACTGTATACAGTATGTCCTACTGTATATCCTATTGTATATCCTATTGTCTGTCCTACTACATGTCCTACTGTATATCCAACTGTATATCATACTGCATGTCCTATTGTATGTCTTACTGTATATCCTACTGTATATCTTATTGTATATCCTATTGTATGTCCTACTACATGTTCTACTGTATATCCAACTTTATATCATACTGCATGTCCTATTGTATGTCCTACTGTATATCCTATTGTATGTTCTACTACATGTCCTACTGTATACAGTATATCCTACTGTATATCTTATTGTATATCCTATTGTATGTCCTACTACATGTTCTACTGTATATCCAACTTTATATCATACTGCATGTCCTATTGTATGTCCTACTGTAGATCCTATTGTATGTCCTACTACATGTCCTACTGTATATACAACTGTATATCCTATTGTATGTCCTACTACCTGTCCTACTGTATATCCTACTGTATGTCCTACTGTATATCCTACTGTATATTCTATTGTATGTCCTACTACATTTCCTACTGTATACCCTACTGTATATCCTATTGTATGTCCTACTACATGTCTGACTGTATATCCTACTGTATTACCTACTGTATGCCCTACTGTATACTGTATAAACTACTGTATGTCCCACTGTATATCTTATTGTATGTCCTACTGTATATCCTATTGCATGTCCTACTGTATGTCATACCGAATACTGTATATCTTACTGTATATCCTACTGTATGTCCTATTGTATGTCCTACTGTCTACCCTACTGTATGTCCTACTGTGTATCCCTACTGTATATCCTACAGTGTACCCTACTGTATATCCCACTGTATGTCCTACTGTATACTGTATATCCTATTGTATATCCTATTGTATGTCCTACTACATGTCCTACTGTATATCCAACTGTATATCATACTGCATGTCCTATTGTATGTCTTACTGTATATCCTACTGTATATCCTATTGCATGTCCTACTACATGTCCTACTGTATACAGTATATCCTACTGTATATCCTATTGTATATCCTATTGTATGTCCTACTACATGTCCTACTGTATATCCAACTGTATATCATACTGCATGTCCTATTGTATGTCTTACTGTATATCCTACTGTATATCCTATTGTATGTCCTACTACCTGTCCTACTTTATATCCTACTGTAGTCCTACTGTATATCCTACTGTATATCCTATTGTATGTCCTACTACATTTCCTACTGTATACCCTACTGTATATCCTATTGTATGTCCTACTACATGTCCTAATACATGTCCTACTGTATATCCTACTGTATTTCCTAATGTATGCCCTACTGTATACTGTATATACTACTGTATGTCCCACTGTATATCTTATTGTATGTCCTACTGTATATCATATTGCATGTCCTACTGTATGTCCTACCGTATACTGTATATCTTACTGTATATATCCTACTGTATGTCATATTGTATTTCCTACTGTCTACCCTACTGTATGTCCTACTGTGTATCCCTACTGTATATCTTACAGTATACCCTACTGTATATCCTACTGTATGTCCTGCTGTATACTGTATATCCTACTGTATATCCTATTGTATGTCCTAATGTATATCCTACTGTATGTCCTACTGTATATCTTACTGTATTTCCTATTGTATATCCTACTGTATGTCCTACTGTATATCCTTCTGTATATCCTATTGTATGTCCTAATGTATATCCTACTGTATGTCCTACTGTATGGCCTACTATATGTCCTACTGTATGTCCTACTGTATACTGTATATCCTATTGTATGTCCTACTGTATTTCCTACTGTATATCCTATTGTATGTCCTAATGTATATACTACTATATGTCCTACTGTATATCCTACTGTATGTCCTAATGTATATCATACTGTATGTCCTACTGTATGTCCTACTGTATATCCTACTGTATATCCTACTGTATGTCCTACTGTATACTGTATATCCTACTGTATATCCTACTGTATTTCCTACTGTATGTCCTACTGTATACTGTATATCCTACTGTATATCCTACTGTATTTCCTACTGTATATCCTACTCTATGTCCTACTGTATACTGTATATCCTACTGTATGTACTACTGTATTTCCTACTGTATGTCCTACTGTAATTTTGAGATTGGAGGACCAAACGTTAGATAATTAGACTGAAAACTTTCTTCATCTGAATAAATATCTTTGTCTACCGTCTCATTCGTCTCTTCATGAACATCATGCAGACTTGCATGCCATTTCTTCCTGAAGTGTACCATCATTTCTCCTGAACGTGTTGGATCTGGCAACACAACATCCTCTCCGTGTGACATAGGTCAACCTTGTGTCTTATCACGGTCTAACTTGGCATAATCTGAGACTGTGGCGTGGGAGATTAATCAATCAGCCAACGGCCACATTAAACAGATTCCTTAATGAAGTGGGATCTTTACAGGGATTATAAGACCACCTGTGAGGTGCCACCTGGTCCACCCCTTTAATTGGCACGGATGGCAGCGCCGCCACCAGCCAGACACAGAGAGGGCATGGAGACGAGACGTCGGGGGTGTCAAACCCATGCAAATGATGCCACTCTGTGTGTTGCGAGGACAAAAACAGCTCTGGGTGACACAGACTGAGCATCAAACTCTGTTCCTGCCAGCCTGGCAGTCTAAAACCCTGACAGAGCTCAACCAGACGTCTTCCAGCTGTGGTGGAACTGCTATGTCGCTAATGAACGCCGGGTCTGGAGAACATGTCACCGTTGAGTAGTAGTACTCACCTCACAGAGACAATATACTATCTGCTTTAGTCAACCTCTTCCTTCGTTAATGTTGCTTCCACTGATATTTCTAGGGAGTTTTTTCCTAGCCAACGTGCTTCTACATCTGCATTGCTTGCTGTTTGGGGGGTTTTTAGGCTGGGTTTCTGTACAGCACTTTGTGACATCGGCTGATGTAAGAAGGGCTCGATAAATACATTTGATTGATACGGTTCAATGAACGCATGGACACATTCACTGGCCACGGAGTTTATTTAATTTAGTGGGACGGGAGTTCTCCTTTTCACTTAATCTGACAGGGTGATCGATGCTCTCCCAGGGAAACACAGTTCTGTTTTAAGGGTTGTTGTTCTGTTCTAAGGGTTGTTGTTCTGTTCTAAGGGTTGTTGTTCTGTTCTAAGGGTTGTTGTTCTGTTCTAAGGGTTGTTGTTCTGTTCTAAGGGTTGTTGTTCTGTTCTAAGGGTTGTTGTTCTGTTCTAAGGGTTGTTGTTCTGTTCTAAGTGTTGTTGTTCTGTTCTAAGATTGTGAGAGCAGGGAAACCCCATTGGACATGACGACTGTGATTCTAGAAGCACCCTGGAGTCGAGGTTGTATCTGGGAGGGAGCTATTGTTGTCTGTAATTAGCAGTGTGTCAGTGTTTCAGGGTAGTCTGTGATTAGTGAGTGATGATCCCGTCCACATTCCTCCCTCACCCCCAGGACGTAAACGTGATTCCAGAGTGGTTGCCAAGGGGCCCAGGGAACAGGTCTGTTGGCGCAGCGAGGTGGCATCTTTCTGTTGTGCCATGTCTCTGCTCTGCCAAGAGAGGTGCCAAGGACAAGGCCGTCTGTCTGCTTTCTGACCCCTGTACTCCAACTAACTAGTTTCTGACCCCTATACTCCAACTAACTAGATTCTAACTCCTCTACTCCAACTAACTATATTCTAACTCCTCTACTCCAACTAGCTAGTTTCTGACCACTATAATCCAACTAGCTAGTTTCTGACCACTATAATTCAACTAGCTAGTTTCTGACCACTATAATCCAACTAGCTAGTTTCTGACCACTATAATCCAACTAGCTAGTTTCTGACCTCTACTCCAACTAGCTAGTTTCTGACCTCTACTCCAACTAGCTAGTTTCTGACCTCTACTCCAACTAGCTAGTTTCTGACCTCTACTCCAACTAGCTAGTTTCTGACCTCTACTCCAACTAGCTAGTTTCTGACCTCTACTCCAACTAGCTAGTTTCTGACCTCTACTCCAACTAGCTAGTTTCTGACCTCTACTCCAACTAGCTAGTTTCTGACCTCTACTCCAACTAGCTAGTTTCTGACCACTATAATCCAACTAGCTAGTTTCTGACCTCTACTCCAACTAGCTAGTTTCTGACCTCTACTCCAACTAGCTAGTTTCTGACCACTATAATCCAACTAGCTAGTTTCTGACTGCTACTCCAACTAGCTAGTTTCTGACCTCTACTCCAACTAGCTAGTTTCTGACCTCTACTCCAACTAGTTTCTGAAAATAGAACTATGCGATAAAATTAAAAAAAATAGACATATATCAAAATATGAAAACGAGAAGATGCAAACTAACGGCAGTCCTTCATGGTAAATGTGGACCCTGTGAACTATAAGAGATGGATCCCACCCCCACCACCACCACCACCAAGCGTTGGTCTTGTTTTGAATGAAAGAAGAACCATCACTAATCCTGTCTCTGGATCAGTTACAAAGATGTTAAAGCCATTCTGCACCAAACCCCTGCTGCCAGATCAGATCAGCTCCTTGATGTCTGTAGGAGACACAGAGACACTGATGATGTGTTTTCTGTTTTGTCTTCTGAACCACAACTAGACGACTTGACTTCAGCTGGAAATAAAACCAACAACAACTAAACCTAAGAGAGTTTCAGTAAGTCAATTTAAAACGAGAATGTTTCAATAAGACTTCAGACACGGTGACTGTCGATGATAGAGTCCCCCTCCGCCCTAATCAGGAAGTCGTTTTGACACTAACTATCCCATCATGCCTCTCACCCTGGGCTTTCATCAGGTGTATGGCCTCTGTTTTTCCAAGAAAGACCGTCAACTGTTCAGCCTCTTCCTCTTCCTCCCAGCCAGTCAGACGGACCAGACCATTCCACTAACAGACTATCTCTCTTCAAGACTATCAGTCACTAATGTGTTTCACAGGGCTTCAGATGGCCTGCGAGTCCCTCCAAAATGTATAACTGTCAAAATGCTGCTCTCATCATATTAATTCATCTCATTTCCGATGGCTTTGTGACAGAGATATTACACCATCACCTCACCACATTCTGGTTGAATTCAGCTCATTTCCCATGGCTGTGTGACAGAGACATTACACCATCACCTCACCACATTCTGGTTGAATTCAGCTCATTTCCCATGGCTGTGTGACAGAGACATTACACCATCACCTCACCACATTCTGGTTGAATTCAGCTCATTTCCCATGGCTGTGTGACAGAGACATTACACCATCACCTCACCACGTTCTGGTTGCAGCTGGAAGTTACAGGTGACATCATTTTGATTAACTCTATGGTTCACATGATACCTTCTCTAAGACACAATACCATCCCTGAGACTGGGAGTCAGCCTTCTCTCTGGGTACCTTCGTTAGACAGAGTGCTGGTCAACTCTATGGTTCACATGATATATTCTCTAAGACACAATAGCATCCCTGAGACTGGGAGTCAGTTCTCTCTGGGTGCCTTCGTTAGACAGAGTGCTGGTCAACTCTATGGTTCTCATGATATATTCTCTAAGACACAATAGCATCCCTGAGCCTGGGAGTCAGTTCTTTCTGGGTGCCTTCGTTAAACAGAGTGTTGGTCAACAGGATATATTCTCTAAGACACAATACCATCCCTGAGACTGGGAGTCAGTTCTCTCTGGGTGCCTTCGTTAGACAGAGTGCTGGTCAACTCTATGGTTCACATGATATATTCTCTAAGACACAATAGCATCCCTGAGACTGGGAGTCAGTTCTCTCTGGGTGCCTTCGTTAGACAGAGTGCTGGTCAACTCTATGGTTCACATGATATATTCTCTAAGACACAATACCATCCCTGAGACTGGGAGTCAGTTCTCTCTGGGTGCCTTCGTTAGACAGAGTGCTGGTCAACTCTATGGTTCACATTATATATTCTCTAAGACACAATACCATCCCTGAGACTGGGAGTCAGTTCTCTCTGGGTGCCTTCGTTAGACAGAGTGTTGGTCAACAGGATATATTCTCTAAGACACAATAGCATCCCTGAGACTGGGAGTCAGTTCTCTCTGGGTGCCTTCGTTAGACAGAGTGTTGGTCAACAGGATATATTCTCTAAGACACAATAGCATCCCTGAGACTGGGAGTCAGTTCTCTCTGGGTGCCTTCGTTAGACAGAGTCCTGGTCAACATGATACCATCTCTAAGACACAATACCATCCCTGAGACTGGGAGTCAGTTCTCTCTGGGTGCCTTCGTCAGACAGAGTGTTGGTCAACAGGATATATTCTCTAAGACACAATACCATCCCTGAGACTGGGAGTCAGTTCTCTCTGGGTGCCTTCGTTAGACAGAGTGCTGGTCAACTCTATGGTTCTCATGATATATTCTCTAAGACACAATACCATCCCTGAGACTGGGAGTCAGTTCTCTCTGGGTGCCTTCGTTAGACAGAGTGTTGGTCAACATGATACCATCTCTAAGACACAATACCATCCCTGAGACTGGGAGTCAGTTCTCTCTGGGTGCCTTCGTTAGACAGAGTGCTGGTCAACATGATACCTTCTCTAAGACACAATACCATCCCTGAGACTGGGAGTCAGTTCTCTCTGGGTACCTTCGTTAGACAGAGTGCTGGTCAACATGATATATTAAACATCCAGTAAGTTGTTGTGGAGGCCAAAGCAACGATAGTGCAACTCTGCCATTGTGTGCAAGTTGCTTCGTGCAAAATCGTCCCGAAGAAACCATAATAGCTTTGCTCTCCATTAAAGACGACTTAAACAGTTTACCGCATCTACAATTTAAATGTCACATCTCTACGCTTTAAAACAGAAAGTGCCAACATTATTCAAATCCTAGTAAAGTTACAGTGCCTTGCGAAAGTATTCGGCCCCCTTGAACTTTGCGACCTTTTGCCACATTTCAGGCTTCAAACATAAAGATATAAAACTGTATTTTTTTGTGAAGAATCAACAACAAGTGGGACACAATCATGAAGTGGAACGACATTTATTGGATATTTCAAACTTTTTTAACAAATCAAAAATTGAAAAATTGGGCGTGCAAAATTATTCATCCCCCTTAAGCCACCTTTTGCTGCGATTACAGCTGTAAGTCGCTTGGGGTATGTCTCTATCAGTTTTGCACATCGAGAGACTGAATTTTTTTCCCATTCCTCCTTGCAAAACAGCTCGAGCTCAGTGAGGTTGGATGGAGAGCATTTGTGAACAGCAGTTTTCAGTTCTTTCCACAGATTCTCGATTGGATTCAGGTCTGGACTTTGACTTGGCCATTCTAACACCTGGATATGTTTATTTTTGAACCATTCCATTGTAGATTTTGCTTCATGTTTTGGATCATTGTCTTGTTGGAAGACAAATCTCCGTCCCAGTCTCAGGTCTTTTGCAGACTCCATCAGGTTTTCTTCCAGAATGGTCCTGTATTTGGCTCCATCCATCTTCCCATCAATTTTAACCATCTTCCCTGTGCCTGCTGAAGAAAAGCAGGCCCAAACCATGATGCTGCCACCACCATGTTTGACAGTGGAGATGGTGTGTTCAGGGTGATGAGCTGTGTTGCTTTTACGCCAAACATAACGTTTTGCATTGTTGCCAAAAAGTTCAATTTTGGTTTCATCTGACCAGAGCACCTTCTTCCACATGTTTGGTGTGTCTCCCACGTGGCTTGTGGCAAACTTTAAACAACACTTTTTATGGATATCTTTAAGAAATGGCTTTCTTCTTGCCACTCTTCCATAAAGGCCAGATTTGTGCAATATACGACTGATTGTTGTCCTATGGACAGAGTCTCCCACCTCAGCTGTAGATCTCTGCAGTTCATCCAGAGTGATCATGGGCCTCTTGGCTGCATCTCTGATCAGTCTTCTCCTTGTATGAGCTGAAAGTTTAGAGGGACGGCCAGGTATTGGTAGATTTGCAGTGGTCTGATACTCCTTCCATTTCAATATTATCGCTTGCACAGTGCTCCTTGGGATGTTTAAAGCTTGGGAAATCTTTTTGTATCCAAATCCGGCTTTAAACTTCTCGGACCTGCCTGGTGTGTTCCTTGTTCTTCATGATGCTCTCTGCGCTTTTGACGGACCTCTGAGACTATCACAGTGCAGGTGCATTTATACGGAGACTTGATTACACACAGGTGGATTGTATTTATCATCATTAGTCATTTAGGTCAACATTGGATCATTCAGAGATACTCACTGAACTTCTGGAGAGAGTTTGCTGCACTGAAAGTAAAGGGGCTGAATAATTTTGCACGCCCAATTTTTCAGTTTTTGATTTGTTAAAAACAGTTTGAAATATCCAATAAATGTCGTTCCACTTCATGATTGTGTCCCACTTGTTGTTGATTCTTCACAAAAAAATACAGTTTTATATATTTATGTTTGAAGCCTGAAATGTGGCAAAAGGTCGCAAAGTTCAAGGGGGCCGAATACTTTCGCAAGGCACTGTATTTTAAAGTCATGACAATGTCATTAACAGTAATTATGCAGTAATTATGAAAGCAGATCTTTCCCCGTCTGACGGTGTGTGAGAGTTTAAACTCCGGGACCTGGTGCTAACATTTCAAAGTGTAGAGCTCAGTTGACCTGGTGTTTAAAACCAGAGGCACAGTTAGCTCAGTCTTCCCGTCTTACGTAAGGTAACTCTGACAGCAGACGCCTCCTGACTACAGAGAACTGACGTGTTTTTGATCAGTGATTATCTCTCTCATGTTCAGAGGAAGATGGAAACCTCTGCTGAAGCTGTTAACCAAAGCGCTGGATGTGTGAGACATGCCCCAGGGTCTCAGCTTTTCACCCTGAGTCTCCTTACACTGTATGAAATATAAAGACTCCTGCCAACTACTAAACCCCACTCATCATGCATAACCCAGCCCTTCTCAGGGAGACAGAGAGAGAGAGAGAGAGAGAGAGAGAAAGAGAGAGAGAGAGAGAAAGTGAGAAAGAGAGAGAGAGAGAGAAAGTGAGAAAGTGAGAGAGAGAGAGAGAGAGAGAGAGAGAGAGAGAGAGAGAGAGAGAAAGTGAGAAAGAGAGAGAGAAAGAGAGAGAAAGTGAGAAAGTGAGAGAGAGAGAAAGTGAGAAAGTGAGAAAGAGAGAGAGAGAACGTGAGAAAGAGAGAGAGAGAAAGTGAGAAAGAGAGAGAGATAAAGTGAGAAAGAGAGAGAGAGAATGTGAGAAAGAGAGAGAGAGAAAGAGAGAAAGAGAGAAAGTGAGAAAGAGAAAGAGAGAAAGTGAGAAAGAGAGAGAGAGAGAGAGAGAGAGAAAGAGAGAGAGAAAGTGAGAGAGAGAGAGAGAGAGAGAGAGAGAGAGAGAAAAGAGAGAAAGAGAGAAAGAGAGAGAGAGAGAGAGGGAGAGAGAGAGAGAGAGAGAGAGAGAGAGAGAGAGAGAGAGAGAAAGAGAGAGAGGGTGGGGGCTTGTATAAAGGTGAAGAGGTAGAATTCACTATTAATCAGAGCTGAAATAAGCAGTAATGTTGATCCATGTAGTGTAATGCTCTGTTCATAGTGACGAAGACTGTTATTAGTGTGATCAGCTAGAGGGCATTCCCCACACCACCCTGCTACCTGCTACCTGCCTTAACTCTGCCTCCTCACTACACCACCCTGCTTACCTGCCTTAACTCTGCCTCCTCACCACCCTGCTACCTGCCTTAACTCTGCCTCCTCACTACACCACCCTGCTACCTGCCTTAACTCTGCCTCCTCACCACCCTGCCACCTGCCTTAACTCTGCCTCCTCACTACACCACCCTGCTACCTGCCTTAACTCTGCCTCCTCACTACACCACCCTGCTACCTGCCTTAACTCTGCCTCCTCACCACCCTGCTACCTGCCTTAACTCTGCCTTTTCACTACACCACCCTGCTACCTGCCTTAACTCTGCCTCCTCACTACACCACCCTGCTACCTGCCTTAACTCTGCCTCCTCACCACCCTGCTACCTGCCTTAACTCTGCCTCCTCACTACACCACCCTGCTACCTGCCTTAACTCTGCCTCCCCACTACACCACCCTGCTACCTGCCTTAACTCTGCCTCCTCACCACCCTGCTACCTGCCTTAACTCTGCCTCCCCACCCTCTTTCAGACATACCTGAGAAATGATCTACTAATTATCTACTAAATATGTTTGCTCATGTCTGAGGAACAGCTCACGTAATTGTGAGTCTCTTTCCATTTTCCTCTGAGGGGGAGCTTAGACCTGCAGCTTATCTCAAAGAGCTCATTATATTAATAGCAGTAATTATGAATTTTGCTGCTTTTTATGTGAGTTCCATTAGGATAGAGTTCTGTTAGTGTAGGGTTAAGGTTCTGATGTTAGGGTAGGGATAGGATTCCAATGTTAGGGGAGGGTTAGGGTTCTGATGTTAGGGTAGGGTTAGGGTTCTGATGATAGGGTAGGGTTAGGGTTCTGATGTTAGGGGAGGGTTAGGTTTCTGATGTTAGGGTAGGGTTAGAGTTCTGATGATAGGGTTGGGGTTCTGATGTTAGGGGACGGTTAGGGTTCTGATGTTAGGGTAGGGTTAGGGTTCTGATGATAGGGTAGGGTTAGGGTTCTGATGTTAGGGTAGAGTTAGGGTTCTGATGTTAGGGGAGGGTTAGGGTTCTGATGTTAGGGTAGGGTTAGGGTTCTGATGGTAGGGTTAGGGTTCTGATGTTTGGGTAGGGTTAGGATTCTGATGTTAGGGTAGGGTTAGGGTTCTGATGTTAGGGTAGGGTTAGGGTTCTGATGTTAGGGGAGGGTTAGGGTTCTGATGTTAGGGTAGGGTTAGGGTTCTGATGTTAAGGTAGGGTTAGGGTTCTGATGTTAGGGTAGGGTTAGGGTTCTGATGTTAGGGTAGGGTTAGGTTTCTGATGTTAGGGTAGGGTTAGGGTTCTGATGATAGGGTAGGGTTAGGGTTCTGATGTTAGGGTAGGGTTAGGTTTCTGATGTTAGGGTAGGGTTAGGGTTCTGATGATAGGGTAGGGTTAGGGTTCTGATGTTAGGGTAGGGTTAGGTTTCTGATGTTAGGGTAGGGTTAGATTTCTGATGTTAGGGTAGGGTTAGGGTTGTGATGTTAGGGTAGGGTTAGGTTTCTGATGTTAGGGTAGGGTTAGGGTTGTGATGTTAGGGTAGGGTTAGGTTTCTGATGTTAGGGTAGGGTTAGGGTTGTGATGTTAGGGTAGGGTTAGGTTTCTGATGTTAGGGTAGGGTTAGGGTTGTGATGTTAGGGTAGGGTTAGGTTTCTGATGTTAGGGTAGGGTTAGGGTTGTGATGTTAGGGTAGGGTTAGGGTTTTGATGTTAAGGTAGGGTTAGGGTTCTGGTGTTAGGGTAGGGTTAACTCTAAACACCAGGACTCAATACAATGGTATTACACTGAGGTTATGGGAGCTTTTCATCAAATCTTCCCTTCTTTTCTTGTATTATTCATTAGGGGCTCCCCCTCTCCTCCCTCCCCCAGGCCCAGGGATCAGTAGGGTGGAGCTGGGGAGGGAGGAGAGAGAGAGTCTGGGGAGGAGATTTGGGGCTTTCTTTGTTTCTCAACCACAGTGAGGGTAACTCTGCCAGCAAGATCACGGGCCTCTTATCCCCGAGGACGGACCTGGCACTGAGAGACATAGAGAAAGGCTCCATCTCACAGATAGGCTCCATGTGAAATAAATACACTAATTAATGAGGGGGATAAATAACAACAATACCACAGAGGAGAGGAGAGGAGAGGAGAGGAGAGGAGAGGAGAGGAGAGGAGAGGAGAGGAGAGGAGAGGAGAGGAGAGGAGAGGAGAGGAGAGGAGAGGAGAGGAGAGGAGAGGGGAGGAGGATGTTGGCCGTACTAATGAGACACAGCTGGTCTGATGTAAAGACAGAAACAATCTGATGGAGACTCAGCCAGGGAGGACAATACATTATCTATTATCAGACTGTTTCAGACAGGAAGGACAATACATTATCTACTATCAGACTGTCTCAAACAGGCAGGACAATACATTATCTATCTTTAATACTGTAACACAGCCCTGATACAGTCCTGATGTCTGACTTAAACACTGTAACACAGTCCTCATACAGTCCTGATGTCTGACTTTAACACTGTAACACAGTCCTGATGTCTGACTTTAACACTGTAACACAGCCCTGATACAGTCCTGATGTCTGACTTTAACACTGTAACACAGTCCTGATGTCTGACTTTAACACTGTAACACAGTCCTGATACAGTCCTGATGTCTGACTTTAACACTGTAACACAGTCCTGATGTCTGACTTTAACACTGTAACACAGCCCTGATACAGTCCTGATGTCTGACTTTAACACTGTAACACAGTCCTGATACAGTCCTGATGTCTGACTTTAACACTGTAACACAGTCCTGATACAGTCCTGATGTCTGACTTTAACACTGTAACACAGTCCTGATGTCTGACTTTAACACTGTAACACAGCCCTGATACAGTCCTGATGTCTGACTTTAACACTGTAACACAGTCCTGATACAGTCCTGATGTCTGACTTTAACACTGTAACACAGTCCTGATACAGTCCTGATGTCTGACTTTAACACTGTAACACAGTCCTGATACAGTCCTGATGTCTGACTTTAACTATGTAACACAGTCATGATGTCTGACTTTAACACTGTAACACAGCCCTGATACAGTCCTGATGTCTGACTTTAACACTGTAACACAGCCCTGATACAGTCCTGATGTCTGACTTTAACACTGTAACACAGTCCTGATACAGTCCTGATGTCTGACTTTAACACTGTAACACAGTCCTGATACAGTCCTGATGTCTGACTTTAACACTGTAACACAGCCCTGATACAGTCCTGATGTCTGACTTTAACACTGTAACACAGTCCTGATACAGTCCTGATGTCTGACTTTAACACTGTAACACAGTCCTGATACAGTCCTGATGTCTGACTTTAACACTGTAACACAGTCCTGATGTCTGACTTTAACACTGTAACACAGCCCTGATGTCTGACTTTAACACTGTAACACAGCCCTGATACAGTCCTGATGTCTGACTTTAACACTGTAACACAGTCCTGATACAGTCCTGATGTTTGACTATAACACTGTAACACAGTCCTGATACAGTCCTGATGTCTGACTTCAACACTGTAACACAGTCCTGATGTCTGACTTTAACACTGTAACACAGCCCTGATACAGTCCTGATGTCTGACGTTAACACTGTAACACAGCCCTGATACAGTCCTGATGTCTGACTTTAACACTGTAACACAGTCCTGATACAGTCCTGATGTCTGACTTTAACACTGTAACACAGTCATGATGTCTGACTTTAACACTGTAACACAGCCCTGATACAGTCCTGATGTCTGACTTTAACACTGTAACACAGTCCTGATACAGTCCTGATGTCTGACTTTAACACTGTAACACAGTCCTGATACAGTCCTGATGTCTGACTTTAACACTGTAACACAGTCCTGATACAGTCCTGATGTCTGACTTTAACACATTAACACAGTCCTGATACAATCCTGATGTCTGACTTTAACACTGTAACACAGTCCTGATGTCTGACTTTAACACTGTAACACAGTCCTGATACAGTCCTGATGTCTGACTTTAACACTGTAACACAGCCCTGATACAGTCCTGATGTCTGACTTTAACACTGTAACACAGTGCTGATATAGTCCTGATGTCTGACTTTAACACTGTAACACAGTCCTGATACAGTCCTGATGTCTGACTTTAACACTGTAACACAGTCCTGATACAGTCCTGATGTCTGACTTTAACACTGTAACACAGTCCTGATACAGTCCTGATGTCTGACTTTAACACTGTAACACAGTCCTGATGTCTGACTTTAACACTGTAACACAGCCCTGACACAGTCCTGATGTCTGACTTTAACACTGTAACACAGTCCTGATACAGTCCTGATGTCTGACTTTAACACTGTAACACAGCCCTGATACAGTCCTGATGTCTGACTTTAACACTGTAACACAGTCCTGATGTCTGACTTTAACACTGTAACACAGTCCTGATACAGTCCTGATGTCTGACTTTAACACTGTAACACAGCCCTGATACAGTCCTGATGTCTGACTTTAACACTGTAACACAGTCCTGATGTCTGACTTTAACACTGTAACACAGTATTGATACAGTCCTGATGTCTGACTTTAACACTGTAACACAGTCCTGATGTCTGACTTTAACACTGTAACACAGTCTTGATACAGCCCTGATGTCTGACTTTAACACTGTAACACAACCCTGATACAGTCCTGATGTCTGACTTCATCACTGTAACACAGTCCTGATACAGTCCTGATGTTTGACTATAACACTGTAACACAGTCCTGATACAGTCCTGATGTCTGACTTTAACACTGTAACACAGTCCTGATACAGTCCTGATGTCTGACTTTAACACATTAACACAGTCCTGATACAGTCCTGATGTCTGACTTTAACACTGTAACACAGCCCTGATACAGTCCTGATGTCTGACTTTAACACTGTAACACAGTCCTGATACAGTCCTGATGTCTGACTTTAACACTGTAACACAGTCCTGATACAGTCCTGATGTCTGACTTTAACACTGTAACACAGTCCTGATGTCTGACTTTAACACTGTAACACAGCCCTGATACAGTCCTGATGTCTGACTTTAACACTGTAACACAGTCCTGATACAGTCCTGATGTCTGACTTTAACACTGTAACACAGTCCTGATACAGTCCTGATGTCTGACTTTAACACTGTAACACAGTCCTGATACAGTCCTGATGTCTGACTTTAACTATGTAACACAGTCATGATGTCTGACTTTAACACTGTAACACAGCCCTGATACAGTCCTGATGTCTGACTTTAACACTGTAACACAGCCCTGATACAGTCCTGATGTCTGACTTTAACACTGTAACACAGTCCTGATACAGTCCTGATGTCTGACTTTAACACTGTAACACAGTCCTGATACAGTCCTGATGTCTGACTTTAACACTGTAACACAGCCCTGATACAGTCCTGATGTCTGACTTTAACACTGTAACACAGTCCTGATACAGTCCTGATGTCTGACTTTAACACTGTAACACAGTCCTGATACAGTCCTGATGTCTGACTTCAACACTGTAACACAGTCCTGATGTCTGACTTTAACACTGTAACACAGCCCTGATACAGTCCTGATGTCTGACGTTAACACTGTAACACAGCCCTGATACAGTCCTGATGTCTGACTTTAACACTGTAACACAGTCCTGATACAGTCCTGATGTCTGACTTTAACACTGTAACACAGTCATGATGTCTGACTTTAACACTGTAACACAGCCCTGATACAGTCCTGATGTCTGACTTTAACACTGTAACACAGTCCTGATACAGTCCTGATGTCTGACTTTAACACTGTAACACAGTCCTGATACAGTCCTGATGTCTGACTTTAACACTGTAACACAGTCCTGATACAGTCCTGATGTCTGACTTTAACACATTAACACAGTCCTGATACAGTCCTGATGTCTGACTTTAACACTGTAACACAGTCCTGATGTCTGACTTTAACACTGTAACACAGTCCTGATACAGTCCTGATGTCTGACTTTAACACTGTAACACAGCCCTGATACAGTCCTGATGTCTGACTTTAACACTGTAACACAGTGCTGATACAGTCCTGATGTCTGACTTTAACACTGTAACACAGTCCTGATACAGTCCTGATGTCTGACTTTAACACTGTAACACAGCCCTGATACAGTCCTGATGTCTGACTTTAACACTGTAACACAGTCCTGATGTCTGACTTTAACACTGTAACACAGTCCTGATACAGTCCTGATGTCTGACTTTAACACTGTAACACAGCCCTGATACAGTCCTGATGTCTGACTTTAACACTGTAACACAGTCCTGATGTCTGACTTTAACACTGTAACACAGTATTGATACAGTCCTGATGTCTGACTTTAACACTGTAACACAGTCCTGATGTCTGACTTTAACACTGTAACACAGTCTTGATACAGCCCTGATGTCTGACTTTAACACTGTAACACAACCCTGATACAGTCCTGATGTCTGACTTCATCACTGTAACACAGTCCTGATACAGTCCTGATGTTTGACTATAACACTGTAACACAGTCCTGATACAGTCCTGATGTCTGACTTTAACACTGTAACACAGTCCTGATACAGTCCTGATGTCTGACTTTAACACTGTAACACAGCCCTGATACAGTCCTGATGTCTGACTTTAACACTGTAACACAGTGCTGATACAGTCCTGATGTCTGACTTTAACACTGTAACACAGTCCTGATACAGTCCTGATGTCTGACTTTAACACTGTAACACAGCCCTGATACAGTCCTGATGTCTGACTTTAACACTGTAACACAGTCCTGATGTCTGACTTTAACACTGTAACACAGCCCTGATACAGTCCTGATGTCTGACGTTAACACTGTAACACAGCCCTGATACAGTCCTGATGTCTGACTTTAACACTGTAACACAGTCCTGATACAGTCCTGATGTCTGACTTTAACACTGTAACACAGTCATGATGTCTGACTTTAACACTGTAACACAGCCCTGATACAGTCCTGATGTCTGACTTTAACACTGTAACACAGTCCTGATACAGTCCTGATGTCTGACTTTAACACTGTAACACAGTCCTGATACAGTCCTGATGTCTGACTTTAACACTGTAACACAGTCCTGATACAGTCCTGATGTCTGACTTTAACACATTAACACAGTCCTGATACAGTCCTGATGTCTGACTTTAACACTGTAACACAGTCCTGATGTCTGACTTTAACACTGTAACACAGTCCTGATACAGTCCTGATGTCTGACTTTAACACTGTAACACAGCCCTGATACAGTCCTGATGTCTGACTTTAACACTGTAACACAGTGCTGATACAGTCCTGATGTCTGACTTTAACACTGTAACACAGTCCTGATACAGTCCTGATGTCTGACTTTAACACTGTAACACAGTCCTGATACAGTCCTGATGTCTGACTTTAACACTGTAACACAGTCCTGATACAGTCCTGATGTCTGACTTTAACACTGTAACACAGTCCTGATGTCTGACTTTAACACTGTAACACAGCCCTGACACAGTCCTGATGTCTGACTTTAACACTGTAACACAGTCCTGATACAGTCCTGATGTCTGACTTTAACACTGTAACACAGCCCTGATACAGTCCTGATGTCTGACTTTAACACTGTAACACAGTCCTGATGTCTGACTTTAACACTGTAACACAGTCCTGATACAGTCCTGATGTCTGACTTTAACACTGTAACACAGCCCTGATACAGTCCTGATGTCTGACTTTAACACTGTAACACAGTCCTGATGTCTGACTTTAACACTGTAACACAGTCCTGATGTCTGACTTTAACACTGTAACACAGTCTTGATACAGCCCTGATGTCTGACTTTAACACTGTAACACAACCCTGATACAGTCCTGATGTCTGACTTTATCACTGTAACACAGTCCTGATACAGTCCTGATGTTTGACTATAACACTGTAACACAGTCCTGATACAGTCCTGATGTCTGACTTTAACACTGTAACACAGTCCTGATACAGTCCTGATGTCTGACTTTAACACATTAACACAGTCCTGATACAGTCCTGATGTCTGACTTTAACACTGTAACACAGTCCTGATACAGTCCTGATGTCTGACTTTAACACTGTAACACAGTCCTGATGTCTGACTTTAACACTGTAACACAGTCCTGATACAGTCCTGATGTCTGACTTTAACACTGTAACACAGCCCTGATACAGTCCTGATGTCTGACTTTAACACTGTAACACAGCCCTGATGTCTGACTTTAACACTGTAACACAGTCCTGATGTCTGACTTTAACACTGTAACACAGTCCTGATGCCTGACTTTAACACTGTAACACAGCCCTGATGTCTGACTTTAACACTGTAACACAGTCCTGATGTCTGACTTTAACACTGTAACACAGTCCTGATGTCTGACTTTAACACTGTAACACAGTCCTGATGTCTGACTTTAACACTGTAACACAGTCCTGATGCCTGACTTTAACACTGTAACACAGCCCTGATGTCTGACTTTAACACTGTAACACAGTCCTGATGCCTGACTTTAACACTGTAACACAGTCCTGATGTCTGACTTTAACACTGTAACACAGCCCTGACACAGTCCTGATGTCTGACTTTAACACTGTAACACAGCCCTGATACAGTCCTGATGTCTGACTTTAACACTGTAACACAGTCCTGATGTCTGACTTTAACACTGTAACACAGTCCTGATACAGTCCTGATGTCTGACTTTAACACTGTAACACAGCCCTGATACAGTCCTGATGTCTGACTTTAACACTGTAACACAGTCCTGATGTCTGACTTTAACACTGTAACACAGTCCTGATGTCTGACTTTAACACTGTAACACAGTCTTGATACAGCCCTGATGTCTGACTTTAACACTGTAACACAACCCTGATACAGTCCTGATGTCTGACTTTATCACTGTAACACAGTCCTGATACAGTCCTGATGTTTGACTATAACACTGTAACACAGTCCTGATACAGTCCTGATGTCTGACTTTAACACTGTAACACAGTCCTGATACAGTCCTGATGTCTGACTTTAACACATTAACACAGTCCTGATACAGTCCTGATGTCTGACTTTAACACTGTAACACAGTCCTGATACAGTCCTGATGTCTGACTTTAACACTGTAACACAGTCCTGATGTCTGACTTTAACACTGTAACACAGTCCTGATACAGTCCTGATGTCTGACTTTAACACTGTAACACAGCCCTGATACAGTCCTGATGTCTGACTTTAACACTGTAACACAGCCCTGATGTCTGACTTTAACACTGTAACACAGTCCTGATGTCTGACTTTAACACTGTAACACAGTCCTGATGCCTGACTTTAACACTGTAACACAGCCCTGATGTCTGACTTTAACACTGTAACACAGTCCTGATGTCTGACTTTAACACTGTAACACAGTCCTGATGTCTGACTTTAACACTGTAACACAGTCCTGATGTCTGACTTTAACACTGTAACACAGTCCTGATGCCTGACTTTAACACTGTAACACAGCCCTGATGTCTGACTTTAACACTGTAACACAGTCCTGATGCCTGACTTTAACACTGTAACACAGCCCTGATTACAGTCCTGATGAGGAGGAGGAGGCTTCTTCATGTTGAAACACAGCTGTAGTCGAACATTCCTCCTGTGTTGTGACAACAGGTTACAGAAGAGGTCTGATGTGGTCGGGAGGCTTTCCTCTGTGTGTTTGATACAACGAGCTGCTGCAACGGCAGAGTTGTACGGTAAGCGCCGCAGCGCTCCGTGAGAGGATTTAAACCAACATTACAGCTAATCTCTCCTGTCAGACAACGGAGCTCCAAAGAAACAAAATGGACGTCTTCATTCAGACGCTTTCAGAGGTTCCCCAAGCGCAACGGGAACTCAAATATCTCCTGCGTGAGATGTATACAAGGATTATATTAAACAGACAAATACTAATCATGACACGAGTGTTAATTATGTTGCCAGGGTTGACTGGAGGCAGCCTCTGAACTGACAGACAGATTAACTGAAGGTTTAGCAGTCCGCCCTCACAGACAGGGCGGCTTTTCCAAACATGACTAAATATCCATGTCACCTACAAGATGTTTTCTGGATAGAAAGAGGAGAATCCTAATTAGAACAGCATGTTTTTGTTTTGAACAGTTCTCTAGTTTGACATGGGGGCTGATGAGGTAAAGCCATGGTATTATTCAAAAAGATAGTGAGACAAAATAAAAACGTATAGGAGTCGTGTCGTTTCAACCCCCAGGCCGTTCAGAAAACTTAAAGCTAGCAGCTACAATACAAGTTTATATATATCTGGGCGGCAGGGTAGCCTAGTGGTTAGGGTGTTGAACTGGTAACCGGAAGGTTGGGAGTTTGAATCCCCCAGCTGACAAGGTACAAATCTGTAGTTCTGCCCTGAACAGGCAGTTAACCCACTGTTCCTAGGCTGTCATTGAAAATAAGAATTTGTTCTTAAATGACTTGCCTAGTTAAATAAAATATGTTATTTTAGGTTCTAGAAAACTGCTAGCTAGCTGCTAGCTACCTACAAGGCTATATGTTATTTTAGGGTCTAGAAAACTGCTAGCTAGCTGCTAGCTACCTACAAGGCTATATGTTATTTTAGGTTCTAGAAAACTGATAGCTAGCTGCTAGCTAGCTACAATACAAGGCTATATGATATTTTACGTTCTAGAAAACTGCTAGCTAGCTAAATTAGTAGGCCTACATGAATAGATACTCTACAGTCTTCTTAGCCACGTACTGCATAGCTAGATTGACTGTGTTGAGATTCACAAACACTGCTCTTTTCCATCCGTTTTTGTCCAAAATATTAGGTGTTCATCCCCAGAATGGCTGGAGGCAGCAAACATTGTACTATATGTGATTTACAAGCTAACAGCAATATGTATTAGACCACCTAGCCCTTTGTGGGTGCATTGTATTAGTCATGTATTGACTGGATCCGTTTTAATTCTGCCAACAACACCTTACTGTACATAATGGAATGTTGAGTCGAATAGAAGCTGTTTTTAAAACCTGTTATGAAGTTGATTTTGAAGCATAACACTGCAGATGTGATATTCTACACCCACACCATGACTATCAGTTTGTTTAATTCCTGCAAAGTAGTTAAAACGCTGTCAGTTCCACGTTAAACCCCGAGTGGTACGGAGACGATCCAGTTCTGCTGACTATCCTAGAAGTCAGGAGGATTGTGTGTCTATTAAACATTGTAATCAGGCAGCCTGCCCCCCCCCCCCCCCCCCCTTTTCATTAACCCACAGAGATATGGTAGTGACTTTTAACTCTAACTCTTACAACATGAGCTCATGAAGTAACTATCTCCTTAAATATGTAAAGTATATAGCTTAAACCAGAGAGTGATTATGGCTTAAGACTAAAACTCTCTACTCCTGGATATATTCTACACTGAGATCCGTTTTAAAACATTCCCTTTATCTGCCTTAACAAGCAGAAGAAAGTTCATATCTTAAACTGCTGAGAGACAATTTGATGAGGTTGTAATATAAAGAGTACTCTTCATATTTCAGAGTGAGTTGACCTCTGTCGGGAGCTGAACCAGGAAGTAACAGGGAAGTGTTCCTGCAGCCGTAAGCTGCACCAGGGAAATGTTCAGGTGTTAACAGGTAATTAGTGTCGCTGTTTCATCACAGTGACGATCAGGTGATGTAGGCGGAGATAACGGCTTCATTATCATGTGTTATAACAGGGGAGAGATTATATCCCTTTGGTAGAAATTGCTTTTAAAGAGCTGAACAAAGCCTCTTCCTGTGATGGTCTTCCTACACTATCAGACTGTTAAATGACTCATTAAAGATTAGCTTTCACTTTAATATTAACATCGGTCAAAATGGTTCCCGGTCCAGTCCAAAACATTCAAAAATAATCACCATTATTGTCAATGCATCATGTGTCAGCAAGAGTCAATGCATTCAACCATGTGGCCACAACAAGAGATTCACAACAATTCCTTCGAACTCATTATCTTTGTCCTAAAACAACCCTAAAGGCCTCTGGGATTGACAGACCAAGACAAGCCACTCTAAGATAGAGTACCAGAGCGAAGGAGAGAGAGGAGAGAGAGAGAAGAGAAGAGAGAGAGAGTTAGAGAAGAGAGAGAGAGAAGAGAGAGAGAAGAGAGAGAGAGAGGGGAGAGAGAAGAGAGAGAGGCGAGAGATGAGAGAGAAGAGAGAGAAGAGAAGAGAAGAGAAGAGAAGAGAAGAGAGAGAGAGAGAGAGAGAAGAGAGAGAGAGAGAGAGGAGAGAGAAGAGAGAGAGAAGAGAGAGAGAAGAGAAGAGAAGAGGAGAGAGAGAGAGAGAGAGAGAGACCATATTAATGGTATTGGTATCAGATGCATTGTGGAGAAGGGCAGGCTGATTTCTCCCATCTTCCTGTGATTGTGACGGAGACATTAGGCGGGTCGAGGGTCAGGCTAGGAGGAGACAGCATTGTGTTCAAACTGTCACGCATCACCACCTAGTTTGACATGCACAGGCCCGTTTGTTGTCTGTCCAACATGCAAATTGCAGACTGCTGTCACGCAGCAGCAGATATATGTGGAGGGAGATGAGACCACCTGACCACCTGTAACCAGTGAAAAGAGTGATGGACAAGCATTCAGCTCTGCCATTCACAGCTCCTTCAGCCCCTCACACAACATGTCAAATATCTATTCTTAATATTCAAGAGCAGGAAGTGGAGTGATGGGGAGATCTGAGCTGCAGCAGGTAATGAGCTGCAGGCTGGAGACAGCTGAGGGTCAGGGTGACTTTATACTGGGTCCAGGACTACAGTTGTTACATAGATGTTTTTAATTAGGGTCCAGCACTATATTCGTTAGGTAGCTGTCTTTATATAGGGAGAAGACTATAGTTGTTAGGTAGCTGTCTTTATATAGGGAGAAGACTATAGTTGTTAGGTAGCTGTCTTTATATAGGGAGAAGACTATAGTCGTTAGGTAGCTGTCTTTATATAGGGAGAAGACTATAGTCGTTAGGTAGCTGTCTTTATATAGGGAGAAGACTATAGTTGTTAGGTAGCTGTCTTTATATAGGGAGAAGACTATAGTTGTTAGGTAGCTGTCTTTATATAGGATCCAGGACTATAGTTGTTAGGTAGCTGTCTTTCTATAGGGAGAAGACTATAGTTGTTAGGTAGCTGTCTTTATATAGGGAGAAGACTATAGTTGTTAGGTAGCTGTCTTTATATAGGGAGAAGACTATAGTTGTTAGGTAGCTGTCTTTATATAGGATCCAGGACTATAGTTGTTAGGTAGCTGTCTCTATATAGGGAGAAGACTATAGTTGTTAGGTAGCTGTCTTTATATAGGGAGAAGACTATAGTCGTTAGGTAGCTGTCTTTATATAGGGAGAAGACTATAGTCGTTAGGTAGCTGTCTTTATATAGGGAGAAGACTATAGTTGTTAGGTAGCTGTCTTTATATAGGGAGAAGACTATAGTTGTTAGGTAGCTGTCTTTATATAGGGAGAAGACTATAGTTGTTAGGTAGCTGTCTTTATATAGGGAGAAGACTATAGTTGTTAGGTAGCTGTCTTTATATAGGGAGAAGACTATAGTTGTTAGGTAGCTGTCTTTATATAGGGAGAAGACTATAGTTGTTAGGTAGCTGTCTTTATATAGGATCCAGGACTATAGTTGTTAGGTAGCTGTCTTTATATAGGGAGAAGACTATAGTTGTTAGTTAGCTGTCTTTATATAGGGAGAAGACTATAGTTGTTAGGTAGCTGTCTTTATATAGGATCCAGGACTATAGTCGTTAGGTAGCTGTCTTTATATAGGGAGAAGACTATAGTTGTTAGTTAGCTGTCTTTATATAGGGAGAAGACTATAGTTGTTAGGTAGCTGTCTTTATATAGGGAGAAGACTATAGTTGTTAGGTAGCTGTCTTTATATAGGGAGAAGACTATAGTTGTTAGGTAGCTGTCTTTATATAGGGAGAAGACTATAGTTGTTAGGTAGCTGTCTTTATATAGGGAGAAGACTATAGTTGTTAGGTAGCTGTCTTTATATAGGGAGAAGACTATAGTTGTTAGGTAGCTGTCTTTATATAGGGAGAAGACTATAGTTGTTAGGTAGCTGTCTTTATATAGGGAGAAGACTATAGTTGTTAGGTAGCTGTCTTTATATAGGGAGAAGACTATAGTTGTTAGGTAGCTGTCTTTATATAGGGAGAAGACTATAGTTGTTAGGTAGCTGTCTTTATATAGGGAGAAGACTATAGTTGTTAGGTAGCTGTCTTTATATAGGATCCAGGACTATAGTTGTTAGGTAGCTGTCTTTCTATAGGGAGAAGACTATAGTTGTTAGGTAGCTGTCTTTATATAGGGAGAAGACTATAGTTGTTAGGTAGCTGTCTTTATATAGGGAGAAGACTATAGTTGTTAGGTAGCTGTCTTTATATAGGATCCAGGACTATAGTTGTTAGGTAGCTGTCTCTATATAGGGAGAAGACTATAGTTGTTAGGTAGCTGTCTTTATATAGGGAGAAGACTATAGTCGTTAGGTAGCTGTCTCTATATAGGGAGAAGACTATAGTTGTTAGGTAGCTGTCTTTATATAGGGAGAAGACTATAGTTGTTAGGTAGCTGTCTTTATATAGGGAGAAGACTATAGTTGTTAGGTAGCTGTCTTTATATAGGGAGAAGACTATAGTTGTTAGGTAGCTGTCTTTATATAGGGAGAAGACTATAGTTGTTAGGTAGCTGTCTCTATATAGGGAGAAGACTATAGTTGTTAGGTAGCTGTCTTTATATAGGGAGAAGACTATAGTTGTTAGGTAGCTGTCTTTATATAGGGAGAAGACTATAGTTGTTAGGTAGCTGTCTTTATATAGGGAGAAGACTATAGTTGTTAGGTAGCTGTCTTTATATAGGATCCAGGACTATAGTTGTTAGGTAGCTGTCTTTATATAGGGAGAAGACTATAGTTGTTAGGTAGCTGTCTTTACATAGGGAGAAGACTAAAGTTGTTAGGTAGCTGTCTTTATATAGGGAGAAGACTATAGTTGTTAGGTAGCTGTCTTTATATAGGGAGAAGACTATAGTTGTTAGGTAGCTGTCTTTATATAGGGAGAAGACTATAGTTGTTAGGTAGCTTTCTTTATATAGGGAGAAGACTATAGTTGTTAGGTAGCTGTCTTTATATAGGGAGAAGACTATAGTTGTTAGGTAGCTGTCTTTATATAGGGAGAAGACTATAGTTGTTAGGTAGCTGTCTTTATATAGGGAGAAGACTATAGTTGGTAGGTAGCTGTCTTTATATAGGATCCAGGACTATAGTTGTTAGGTAGCTGTCTTTATATAGGGAGAAGACTATAGTTGTTAGGTAGCTGTCTTTATATAGGATCCAGGACTATAGTTGTTAGGTAGCTGTCTTTATATAGGGAGAAGACTATAGTTGTTAGGAGCTGTCTTTATATAGGGAGAAGACTATAGTCGTTAGGTAGCTGTTTTTATATAGGGAGAAGACTATAGTTGTTAGGTAGCTGTCTTTATATAGGGAGAAGACTATAGTTGTTAGGTAGCTGTCTTTATATAGGGAGAAGACTATCGTTGTTAGGTAGCTGTCTTTATATAGGGAGAATACTATAGTTGTTAGGTAGCTGTCTTTATATAGGGAGAAGACTATAGTTGTTAGGTAGCTGTCTTTATATAGGATCCAGGACTATAGTTGTTAGTTAGCTGTCTTTAAATACGGAGAAGACTATAGTTGTTAGGTAGCTGTCTTTATATAGGGAGAAGACTATAGTTGTTAGGTAGCTGTCTTTATATAGGGAGAAGACTATAGTTGTTAGGTAGCTGTCTTTATATAGGGAGAAGACTATAGTTGTTAGGTAGCTGTCTTTATATAGGGAGAAGACTATAGTTGTTAGGTAGCTGTCTTTATATAGGGAGAAGACTATAGTTGTTAGGTAGCTGTCTTTATATAGGGAGAAGACTATAGTTGTTAGGTAGCTGTCTTTATATAGGGAGAAGACTATAGTTGTTAGGTAGCTGTCTTTATATAGGGAGAAGACTATAGTTGTTAGGTAGCTGTCTTTATATAGGATCCAGGACTATAGTTGTTAGGTAGCTGTCTTTATATAGGGAGAAGACTATAGTTGTTAGGTAGCTGTCTTTATATAGGGAGAAGACTATAGTTGTTAGGTAGCTGTCTTTTTATAGGGAGAAGACTATAGTTGTTAGTTAGCTGTCTTTATATAGGGAGAAGACTATAGTTGTTAGGTAGCTGTCTTTATATAGGATCCAGGACTATAGTTGTTAGGTAGCTGTCTTTATATAGGGAGAAGACTATAGTTGTTAGGTAGCTGTCTTTATATAGGATCCAGGACTATAGTCGTTAGGTGTCTTTATATAGGGAGAAGACTATAGTTGTTAGGTAACTATGGAAGTGGTTCTAGTCCCTGTGACCTTCCTCTGAAATACACACAAAGGAATATCTCACTGCTGTTCTAAAATATACTATGTATTTCCTGTGTCATTTTGCATTGCTGTTCACTGTAGACTGAATAAGCAGGATAAATCAGGTATTATATTAGACAGTGGTTTATACTAAAGGACTTCCTAGTTCTACTGTTAGCTTGGGAACTTCTATTACCTCCTCCATAGAGGTGTGTTGAGGTATCTTCCTCCATAGAGATGTGTTGAGGTATCTTCCTCCGTAGAGGTATCTTCCTCCATAGAGGTGTGTAGAGGTATCTTCCTCCATAGAGGTGTGTTGAGGTGTCTTCCTCCATAGAGGTGTGTAGAGGTATCTCCCTCCATAGAGATGTGTTGAGGTATCTTCTTCCATAGCGGTGTGTAGAGGTATCTTCCTCCGTAGAAGTATCTTCTTCCATAGAGGTGTGTTGAGGTATCTTCCTCCGTAGAGGTGTGTAGAGGTATCTTCCTCCGTAGAAGTATCTTCCTCCGTAGAGATGTGTTGAGGTATCTTCCTCCATAGAGGTGTGTTGAGGTATCTTCCTCCGTTGAGGTATCTTCCTCCATAGAGGTGTGTAGAGGTATCTTCCTCCGTAGAGATGTGTTGAGGTATCTTCCTCCATAGAGGTGTGTTGAGGTATCTTCCTCCGTTGAGGTATCTTCCTCCGTAGAGGTGTGTAGAGGTATCTTCCTCCATAGAGGTGTGTTGAGGTATCTTCCTCCATAGAGGTGTGTAGAGGTATCTTCCTCCATTGAGGTATCTTCCTCCATAGCGGTGTGTAGAGGTATCTTCCTCCGTAGAAGTATCTTCTTCCATAGAGGTGTGTTGAGGTATCTTCCTCCGTAGAGGTGTGTAGAGGTATCTTCCTCCGTAGAAGTATCTTCCTCCGTAGAGATGTGTTGAGGTATCTTCCTCCATAGAGGTGTGTTGAGGTATCTTCCTCCGTTGAGGTATCTTCCTCCATAGAGGTGTGTAGAGGTATCTTCCTCCGTAGAGATGTGTTGAGGTATCTTCCTCCATAGAGGTGTGTTGAGGTATCTTCCTCCGTTGAGGTATCTTCCTCCGTAGAGGTGTGTAGAGGTATCTTCCTCCATAGAGGTGTGTTGAGGTATCTTCCTCCATAGAGGTGTGTAGAGGTATCTTCCTCCATTGAGGTATCTTCCTCCATAGAGGTGTGTTGAGGTATCTTCCTCCGTTGAGGTATCTTCCTCCATAGCGGTGTGTTGCGGTATCTTCCTCCGTTGAGGTATCTTCCTCCATAGAGGTGTGTTGAGGTATCTTCCTCCATAGAGGTGTGTAGAGGTATCTTCCTCCATTGAGGTATCTTCCTCCATAGAGGTGTGTAGAGGTATCTTCCTCCATTGAGGTATCTTCCTCCATAGAGGTGTGTTGAGGTATCTTCCTCCATAGAGTTGTGTTGAGGTATCTTCCTCCATAGAGATGTGTAGTGGTATCTTCCTCCATAGAGGTGTGTTGAGGTATCTTCCTCCATAGAGGTGTGTTGAGGTATCTTCCTCCATAGAGTTGTGTTGAGGTATCTTCCTCCATAGAGGTGTGTAGAGGTATCTTCCTCCATAGAGGTGTGTTGAGGTATCTTCCTCCGTTGAGGTATCTTCCTCCGTTGAGGTATCTTCCTCCGTAGAGATGTGTTGAGGTATCTTCCTCCATAGAGGTGTGTTGAGGTATCTTCCTCTGTAGAGGTGTGTAGAGGTATCTTCCTCCATAGAGGTGTGTTGAGGTATCTTCCTCCATAGAGGTGTGTAGAGGTATCTTCCTCCATTGAGGTATCTTCCTCCATAGAGGTGTGTAGAGGTATCTTCCTCCATTGAGGTATCTTCCTCCATAGAGGTGTGTAGAGGTATCTTCCTCCATAGAGGTGTGTTGAGGTGTCTTCCTCCATAGAGGTGTGTTGAGGTATCTTCCTCCATAGAGGTGTGTTGAGGTATCTTACTCCATAGAGGTGTGTTGAGGTATCTTCTTCCATAGAGGTGTGTTGAGGTATCTTCCTCCATAGAGGTGTGTTGAGGTATCTTCTTCCATAGAGGTGTGTTGAGGTATCTTCCTCCATAGAGGTGTGTTGAGGTATCTTCCTCCATAGAGGTGTGTTGAGTTATCTTACTCCATAGAGGTGTGTTGAGGTATCTTCCTCCATAGAGGTGTGTTGAGGTATCTTCTTCCATAGAGGTGTGTTGAGTTATCTTCCTCCATAAAGGTGTGTTGAGGTGTCTTCCTCCATAGAGGTGTGTAGAGGTATCTTCCTCCGTAGAGGTGTGTAGAGGTATCTTCCTCCGTTGAGGTGTGTAGAGGTATCTTCCTCCATTGAGGTATCTTCCTCCATAGAGGTGTGTTGAGGTATCTTCCTCCATAGAGTTTAGTTGAGGTATCTTCCTCCATAGAGATGTGTTGAGGTATCTTCCTCCATAGAGGTGTGTAGAGGTATCTTCCTCCATTGAGGTATCTTCCTCCATAGAGGTGTGTTGAGGTATCTTCCTCCATAGAGTTGAGTTGAGGTATCTTCCTCCATAGAGATGTGTTGAGGTATCTTCCTCCGTAGAGATGTGTTGAGGTATCTTCCTCCACAGAGGTGTGTTGAGGTATCTTCCTCCGTAGAGGTGTGTAGAGGTATCTTCCTCCATAGAGGTGTGTTGAGGTATCTTCCTCCATAGAGGTGTGTAGAGGTATCTTTCTCCATTGAGGTATCTTCCTCCATAGAGGTGTGTAGAGGTATCTTCCTCCATAGAGGTGTGTAGAGGTGTCTTCCTCCATAGAGGTGTGTTGAGGTATCTTCCTCCATAGAGGTGTGTTGAGGTATCTTCCTCCATAGAGGTGTGTTGAGGTATCTTCTTCCATAGAGGTGTGTTGAGGTATCTTCCTCCATAGAGGTATGTTGAGGTATCTTCTTCCATAGAGGTGTGTAGAGGTATCTTCCTCCATAGAGGTGTGTTGAGGTATCTTCCTCCATAGAGGTGTGTTGAGGTATCTTCCTCCATAGAGGTGTGTTGAGGTATCTTCCTCCATAAAGGTGTGTTGAGGTGTCTTCCTCCATAGAGGTGTGTAGAGGTATCTTCCTCTGTAGAGGTGTGTAGAGGTATCTTCCTCCGTTGAGGTATCTTCCTCCGTTGAGGTATCTTCCTCCGTAGAGGTGTGTAGAGGTATCTTCCTCCATAGAGGTGTGATTAGGTATCTTCCTCCATAGAGGTGTGTAGAGGTATCTTCCTCCATTGAGGTAACTTCCTCCGTTGACGTATCTTCCTCCGTAGAGGTGTGTAGAGGTATCTTCCTCAATAGAGGTGTGTAGAGGTATCTTCCTCCGTAGAGGTATCTTCCTCCGTAGAGGTGTGTTGAGGTATCTTCCCCCATAGAGGTGTGTTGAGGTATCTTCCTCCATAGAGGTGTGTAGAGGTATCTTCCTCCGTAGAGGTGTGTAGAGGTATCTTCCTCCATTGAGGTAACTTCCTCCGTTGACGTATCTTCCCCCATAGAGGTGTGTAGAGGTATCTTCCTCAATAGAGGTGTGTAGAGGTATCTTCCTCCGTAGAGGTATCTTCCTCCGTAGAGGTGTGTTGAGGTATCTTCCCCCATAGAGGTGTGTTGAGGTATCTTCCTCCATAGAGGTGTGTAGAGGTATCTTCCTCCGTAGAGGTGTGTAGAGGTATCTTCCTCCATTGAGGTATCTTCCTCCGTAGAGGTGTGTTGAGGTATCTTCCCCCATAGATGTGTGTAGAGGTATCTTCCTCCATAGAGGTGTGTTGAGGTATCTTCCTCCATAGAGGTGTGTTGAGGTATCTTCCTCCATTGAGGTATCTTCCTCCATAGAGGTGTGTTGAGGTATCTTCCTCCATTGAGGTATCTTCCTCCATAGAGGTGTGTAGAGGTATCTTCCTCCATAGAGGTGTGTAGAGGTATCTTCCTCCATAGAGGTGTGTAGAGGTATCTTCCTCCGTTGAGGTATCTTCCTCCGTACAGGTGTGTTGAGGTATCTTCCTCCATATAGGTGTGTAGAGGAATCTTTCTCCATAGAGGTGTGTAGAGGTATCTTCCTCCATAGAGGTGTGTAGAGGTATCTTCCTCCATAGAGGTGTGTTGAGGTATCTTCCCCCATAGAGGTGTGTAGAGGTATCTTCCTCAATAGAGGTGTGTAGAGGTATCTTCCTCCGTAGAGGTATCTTCCTCCATAGAGGTGTGTTGAGGTATCTTCCCCCATAGAGGTGTGTGGAGGTATCTTCCTCAATAGAGGTGTGTTGAGGTATCTTCCTCCATAGAGGTGTGTTGAGGTATCTTCCCCCATAGAGGTGTGTAGAGGTATCTTCCTCCATAGAGGTGTGTAGAGGTATCTTCCTCCGTAGAGGTGTGTAGAGGTATCTTCCCCCATAGAGGTGTGTAGAGGTATCTTCCTCCATAGAGGTGTGTTGAGGTATCTTCCTCCGTAGAGGTGTGTAGAGGTATCTTCCTCCGTAGAGGTATCTTCCTCCATAGAGGTGTGTTGAGGTATCTTCCCCCATAGAGGTGTGTAGAGGTATCTTCCCCCATAGAGGTGTGTAGAGGTATCTTCCTCCGTAGAGGTGTGTAGAGGTATCTTCCTCAATAGAGGTGTGTAGAGGTATCTTCCTCCGTAGAGGTGTGTAGAGGTATCTTCCTCAATAGAGGTGTGTTGAGGTATCTTCCTCCGTAGAGGTGTGTTGAGGTATCTTCCCCCATAGATGTGTGTTGAGGTATCTTCCCCCATAGATGTGTGTTGAGGTATCTTCCTCCGTAGAGGTGTGTTGAGGTATCTTCCTCCGTAGAGGTGTGTTGAGGTATCTTCCCCCATAGATGTGTGTTGAGGTATCTTCCCCCATAGATGTGTGTTGAGGTATCTTCCTCCGTAGAGGTGTGTTGAGGTATCTTCCTCCGTAGAGGTGTGTTGAGGTATCTTCCCCCATAGATGTGTGTTGAGGTATCTTCCCCCATAGATGTGTGTTGAGGTATCTTCCTCCGTAGAGGTGTGTTGAGGTATCTTCCTCCGTAGAGGTGTGTTGAGGTATCTTCCCCCATAGATGTGTGTTGAGGTATCTTCCCCCATAGATGTGTGTTGAGGTATCTTCCTCCGTAGAGGTGTGTTGAGGTATCTTCCTCCGTAGAGGTGTGTTGAGGTATCTTCCCCCATAGATGTGTGTTTATTATTATTTTTTTTTTTATTTCACCTTTATTTAACCAGGTAGGCTAGTTGAGAACAAGTTCTCATTTGCAACTGCGACCTGGCCAAGATAAGGCATAGCAGTGTGAACAGACAACACAGAGTTACACATGGAGTAAACAATTAACAAGTCAATAACACAGTAGAAAAAAGGGGAGTCTATATATACATTGTGTGCAAAAGGCATGAGAAGGTAGGCAAATAATTACAATTATGCAGATTAACACTGGAGTGATAAATGATCAGATGGTTATGTAAAGGTAGAGATAGAGATATTGGTGTGCAAAAGAGCAGAAAAATAAATAAATAAAAACAGTATGGGGATGAGGTAGGTGAAAATGGGTGGGCTATTTACCAATAGACTATGTACAGCTGCAGCGATCGGTTAGCTGCTCAGATAGCAGATGTTTGAAGTTGGTGAGGGAGATAAAAGTCTCCAACTTCAGCGATTTTTGCAATTCGTTCCAATCACAGGCAGCAGAGAACTGGAACGAAAGGCGGCCAAATGAGGTGTTGGCTTTAGGGATGATCAGTGAGATACACCTGCTGGAGCGCGTGCTACGGATGGGTGTTGCCATCGTAACCAGTGAACTGAGATAAGGCGGAGCTTTACCTAGCATGGACTTGTAGATGACCTGGAGCCAGTGGGTCTGGCGACGAATATGTAGCGAGGGCCAGCCGACTAGAGCATACAAGTCGCAGTGGTGGGTGGTATAAGGTGCTTTAGTGACAAAACGGATGGCACTGTGATAAACTGCATCCAGTTTGCTGAGTAGAGTGTTGGAAGCAATTTTGTAGATGACATCGCCGAAGTCGAGGATCGGTAGGATAGTCAGTTTTACTAGGGTAAGTTTGGCGGCGTGAGTGAAGGAGGCTTTGTTGCGGAATAGAAAGCCGACTCTTGATTTGATTTTCGATTGGAGATGTTTGATATGGGTCTGGAAGGAGAGTTTAGAGTCTAGCCAGACACCTAGGTACTTATAGATGTCCACATATTCAAGGTCGGAACCATCCAGGGTGGTGATGCTGGTCAGGCGTGCGGGTGCAGGCAGCGAACGGTTGAGAAGCATGCATTTGGTTTTACTAGCGTTTAAGAGCAGTTGGAGGCCACGGAAGGAGTGCTGTATGGCATTGAAGCTCGTTTGGAGGTTAGATAGCACAGTGTCCAAGGACGGGCCGGAAGTATATAGAATGGTGTCGTCTGCGTAGAGGTGGATCAGGGAATCGCCCGCAGCATGAGAAACATCATTGATATATACAGAGAAAAGAGTCGGCCCGAGAATTGAACCCTGTGGCACCCCCATAGAGACTGCCAGAGGACCGGACAGCATGCCCTCCGATTTGACACACTGAACTCTGTCTGCAAAGTAATTGGTGAACCAGGCAAGGCAGTCATCCGAAAAACCGAGGCTACTGAGTCTGCCGATAAGAATACGGTGATTGACAGAGTCGAAAGCCTTGGCAAGGTCTATGAAGACGGCTGCACAGTACTGTCTTTTATCGATGGCGGTTATGATATCGTTTAGTACCTTGAGCGTGGCTGAGGTACACCCGTGACCGGCTCGGAAACCAGATTGCACAGCGGAGAAGGTACGGCGGGATTCAAGATGGTCAGTGATCTGTTTGTTGACTTGGCTTTCGAAGACCTTAGATAGGCAGGGCAGGATGGATATTGGTCTGTAACAGTTTGGGTCCAGGGTGTCGCCCCCTTTGAAGAGGGGGATGACTGCGGCAGCTTTCCAATCCTTGGGGATCTCAGACGATATGAAAGAGAGGTTGAACAGGCTGGTAATAGGGGTTGCGACAATGGCGGCGGATAGTTTCAGGAATAGAGGGTCCAGATTGTCAAGCCCAGCTGATTTGTACGGGTCCAGGTTTTGCAGCTCTTTCAGAACATCTGCTATCTGGATTTGGGTAAAGGAGAACCTGGAGAGGCTTGGGCGAGTAGCTGCGGGGGGGGGGGAGCTGTTGGACGAGGTTGGAGTAGCCAGGCGGAAGGCATGGCCAGCCGTTGAGAAATGCTTGTTGAAGTTTTCGATAATCATGGATTTATCGGTGGTGACCGTGTTACCTAGCCTCAGTGCAGTGGGCAGCTGGGAGGAGGTGCTCTTGTTCTCCATGGACTTCACAGTGTCCCAGAACTTTTTGGAGTTGGAGCTACAGGATGCAAACTTCTGCCTGAAGAAGTTGGCTTTAGCTTTCCTGACTGACTGTGTGTATTGGTTCCTGACTTCCCTGAACAGTTGCATATCGCGGGGACTGTTCGATGTTAGTGCAGTCCGCCACAGGATGTTTTTGTGCTGGTCGAGGGCAGTCAGGTCTGGAGTGAACCAGGGGCTATATCTGTTCTTAGTTCTGCATTTTTTGAACGGAGCATGCTTATCTAAAATGGTGAGGAAGTTACTTTTAAAGAAAGACCAGGCATCCTCAACTGACGGGATGAGGTCAATGTCCTTCCAGGATACCCGGGCCAGGTCGATTAGAAAGGCCTGCTCACAGAAGTGTTTTAGGGAGCGTTTGACAGTGATGAGGGGTGGTCGTTTGACTGCGGCTCCATAGCGGATACAGGCAATGAGGCAGTGATCGCTGAGATCCTGGTTGAAGACAGCGGAGGTGTATTTTGAGGGCCAGTTGGTCAGGATGACGTCAATGAGGGTGCCCTTGTTTACAGAGTTAGGGTTGTACCTGGTGGGTTCCTTGATGATTTGAGTGAGATTGAGGGCATCTAGCTTAGATTGTAGGACTGCCGGGGTGTTAAGCATATCCCAGTTTAGGTCACCTAACAGAACAAACTCTGAAGCTAGATGGGGGGCGATCAATTCACAAATGGTGTCCAGGGCACAGCTGGGAGCTGAGGGGGGTCGGTAGCAGGCGGCAACAGTGAGAGACTTATTTCTGGAGAGAGTAATTTTCAAAATTAGTAGTTCGAACTGTTTGGGTATGGACCTGGAAAGTATGACATTACTTTGCAGGCTATCTCTGCAGTAGACTGCAACTCCTCCTCCTTTGGCAGTTCTATCTTGACGGAAGATGTTATAGTTGGGTATGGAAATCTCAGAATTTTTGGTGGCCTTCCTGAGCCAGGATTCAGACACGGCAAGGACATCAGGGTTAGCAGAGTGTGCTAGAGCAGTGAGTAAGACAAACTTAGGGAGGAGGCTTCTGATGTTGACATGCATGAAACCAAGGCTTTTTCGATCACAGAAGTCAACAAATGAGGGTGCCTGGGGACATGCAGGGCCTGGGTTTACCTCCACATCACCCGCGGAACAGAGAAGGAGTAGTATGAGGGTGCGGCTGAAGGCTATCAAAACTGGTCGCCTAGGGCGTTGGGGACAGAGAATAAGAGGAGCAGGTTTCTGGGCATGGTAGAATATATTCAGGGCATAATGCGCAAACAGGGGTATGGTGGGGTGCGGGTACAGCGGAGGTAAGCCCAGGCACTGGGTGATGATGAGAGAGGTTGTATCTCTGGACATGCTGGTTGTAATGGGTGAGGTCACCGCATGTGTGGGGGGTGGGACAAAGGAGGTAACAGGGGTATAAAGAGTGGAACTAGGGGCTCCATTGTAAACTAAAACAATGATAACTAACCTGCACAACAGTATACAAGGCATATTGACATTTGAGAAAGACATACAGCGAGGCATACAGTAATCACAGGTGTTGAATTGGGAGAGCTAGCTAAAACAGTAGGTGAGACAACAGCTAATCAGCTAGCACAACAACAGCAGGTAGAATGGCGATTGATTAGGCAGAGAGGGTCGGATTAACTACACACAGAGCCTAAGTGCGGCTGGGGCCGACAGATAAAACATAAACAAGCAGAATGGATTACCGTGATTAATGGACAGTCCAGCATGCATCAGCTATGTAGCCAAGTGATCAGTGTCCAAGGGGCAGCGGTGGATGGGGCAGGGAAGCTGGACTGGCGAGTGTTATCCAGGTTAGAAAACTAACAATGACCAAATAGCTTGTAGCCAGTTAGCTGGTTAGCTTCTGGAGGTTCTTGAGTGTGTTCTAAAATGTAAAGATAATAGCGGTTCCGTATCACATTGGGTGAGGCAGGTTACCGGAAGGTATAAACAAATTAAAAATCGAAAAGGGATAGAAAGTAAATATGGGTTCAGTGAGTGTTTGGGACGCGGCGATTCAGACGGTTAGCAGGCCTGTGCTAACAAGCTAACAGTTAGTAGACGGTGCTAAACACGGTAGCAGTTAGCGGACCGGGCTAAACAAGCTAGCAGTTAGCAGGCCGAATTTGCAAGCAAGGAGATAGCAAGGGCTAGAGAGTTAGCCTTTGGGGACGTCGCGATGGGGGTATCTGTTTATTCCTCTTCATGCAGTGACATCGATGGACCGGTCGTGGGTCTGGATATTGTAGCCCAGGAGCTCAAAATGTTCCGTTTGCGATGGGAATCCGGGGATGAAAAATAAAATAAAATAATAAATAGGTCCGTTATGCTCTGGTTAGAGTCGCGTTGTTCGAACTGGCGAGAGCTTTCCGAGCTAAAGGTTAGCTGATGACCGGTTAGCTGAAGACCGCTAGCAATGTTTTGCTGAAGCTGGTAGTTCGTTGGCTAGCTTCAGTTGAGGGGTTCCAAGGTCCGAAGTAAATATAAATACTTTAGGAAAAATAGCTACGTTGGGTGAGGCGGGTTGCAGGAGAGTATTTAGAAGAAGTTGAGGTTCAGCAAAAAGTTTTAAAGATATGTGAAGAAAAAAAAACGAAAACAAACGATATATACAAGGGACACAACACGACAATACGTCCTACAATACGTCCTACTGCTACGCCATCTTGGATCCAAGAGGTATCTTCCTCCATAGAGGTGTGTTGAGGTATCTTCCTCCATTGAGGTATCTTCCTCCATAGAGGTGTGTAGAGGTATCTTCCTCCATAGAGGTATCTTCCTCCATAGAGGTGTGTAGAGGTATCTTCCTCCATTGAGGTATCTTCCTCCATAGAGGTGTGTAGAGGTATCTTCCTCCATAGAGGTGTGTAGAGGTATCTTCCTCCATAGAGGTGTGTAGAGGTGTCTTCCTCCATAGAGGTGTGTAGAGGTATCTTCCTCCATTGAGGTATCTTCCTCCATAGAGGTGTGTAGAGGTATCTTCCTCCATTGAGGTATCTTCCTCCATAGAGGTGTGTAGAGGTATCTTCCTCCATTGAGGTATCTTCCTCCATAGAGGTGTGTAGAGGTATCTTCCTCCATAGAGGTGTGTAGAGGTATCTTCCTCCATAGAGGTGTGTAGAGGTATCTTCCTCCATTGAGGTATCTTCCTTCATAGAGGTGTGTAGAGGTATCTTCCTCCATAGAGGTGTGTAGAGGTATCTTCCTCCATAGAGGTGTGTTGAGGTATCTTCCTCCATTGAGGTGTGTTGAGGTATCTTCCTCCGTTGAGGTATCTTAGTATGTCATCCAGGATCTGAACAACAGTCATTGGCTGGCAGGTTAGAGGTCAGAGGAGACATGTGACATATGTGCATTATTCCCGGCCAAGTCTGAATGGTGACATCTAAAGAGAACAGAGGCCTCTGATGGACAGGGAACGAGACTGTAAATGAGGCTGGAGATCAGCCTGAAGCCTGACTGGTTAATCCAACACCATGTGACCCACCCTGTCAGCTCCCCCTCCACCTCTATCTCATTAATTATCATCCAGCCCACCCCCCCCTTCCCTCCCGGATGCCCTGGCCGTGTGTGGCATGTGGCGATATCTAATTCAGGATGTTTTGAAGACAGAAGTTAAAAGAATAATTGTAGTCCCCCGAGACACCAACTGAACTGATGAAGGAGACGAGAAAGGAGAGAATCAACCCATCATTTAATTTCATGTGTAGCTACAGTATGTACTGACTCCCAGTCAGTTTAAACTACAGTATGTACTGACTCCCAGTCAGTTTAAACTACAGTACGTACTGACTCCCAGTCAGTTTAATAAACTACAGTACGTACTGACTCCCAGTCAGTTTAAACTACAGTACGTACTGACTCCCAGTCAGTTTAAACTACAGTACGTACTGACTCCCAGTCAGTTTAATAAACTACAGTACGTACTGACTCCCAGTCAGTTTAAACTACAGTACGTACTGACTCCCAGTCAGTTTAAACTACAGTACGTACTGACTCCCAGTCAGTTTAAACTACAGTACGTACTGACTCCCAGTCAGTTTAAACTACAGTATGTACTGACTCCCAGTCAGTTTAAACTACAGTATGTACTGACTCCCAGTCAGTTTAAACTACAGTACGTACTGACTCCCAGTCAGTTTAATAAACTACAGTACGTACTGACTCCCAGTCAGTTTAAACTACAGTACGTACTGACTCCCAGTCAGTTTAAACTACAGTACGTACTGACTCCCAGTCAGTTTAAACTACAGTACGTACTGACTCCCAGTCAGTTTAAACTACAGTACGTACTGACTCCCAGTCAGTTTAAACTACAGTACGTACTGACTCCCAGTCAGTTTAAACTACAGTACGTACTGACTCCCAGTCAGTTTAAACTACAGTACGTACTGACTCCCAGTCAGTTTAAACTACAGTACGTACTGACTCCCAGTCAGTTTAATAAACTACAGTACGTACTGACTCCCAGTCAGTTTAAACTACAGTATGTACTGACTCCCAGTCAGTTTCATAAACTACAGTACGTCCTGACTCCCAGTCAGTTTAAACTACAGTACGTACTGACTCCCAGTCAGTTTAATAAACTACAGTACGTGCTGACTCCCAGTCAGTTTAAACTACAGTACGTACTGACTCCCAGTCAGTTTAAACTACAGTACGTACTGACTCCCAGTCAGTTTAAACTACAGTACGTACTGACTCCCAGTCAGTTTAATAAACTACAGTACGTACTGACTCCCAGTCAGTTTAAACTACAGTACGTACTGACTCCCAGTCAGTTTAAACTACAGTACGTACAGACTCCCAGTCAGTTTAAACTACAGTACGTACTGACTCCCAGTCAGTTTAATAAACTACAGTACGTACTGACTCCCAGTCAGTTTAAACTACAGTACGTACTGACTCCCAGTCAGTTTAAACTACAGTACGTACTGACTCCCAGTCAGTTTAAACTACAGTACGTACTGACTCCCAGTCAGTTTAAACTACAGTACGTACTGACTCCCAGTCAGTTTAAACTACAGTACGTACTGACTCCCAGTCAGTTTAAACTACAGTACGTACTGACTCCCAGTCAGTTTAAACTACAGTACGTACTGACTCCCAGTCAGTTCAAACTACAGTACGTACTGAATCCCAGTCAGTTTAAACTACAGTACGTACTGACTCCCAGTCAGTTTAAACTACAGTACGTACTGACTCCCAGTCAGTATGAACTACAGTACGTACTGACTCCCAGTCAGTGTATGTACGTACTGACTCCCAGTCAGTTTAAACTACAGTACGTACTGACTCCCAGTCAGTTTAAACTACAGTATGTACTGACTCCCAGTCAGTTTAAACTACAGTACGTACTGACTCCCAGTCAGTTTAAACTACAGTACGTACTGACTCCCAGTCAGTTTAAACTACAGTACGTACTGACTCCCAGTCAGTTTAAACTACAGTATGTACTGACTCCCAGTCAGTTTAAACTACAGTATGTACTGACTCCCAGTCAGTTTAAACTACAGTACGTACTGACTCCCAGTCAGTTTAAACTACAGTACGTACTGACTCCCAGTCAGTTTAATAAACTACAGTACGTACTGACTCCCAGTCAGTTTAAACTACAGTACGTACTGACTCCCAGTCAGTTTAAACTACAGTACGTACTGACTCCCAGTCAGTATGAACTACAGTACGTACTGACTCCCAGTCAGTTTAAACTACAGTACGTACTGACTCCCAGTCAGTTTAAACTACAGTATGTACTGACTCCCAGTCAGTTTAAACTACAGTACGTACTGACTCCCAGTCAGTTTAAACTACAGTACGTACTGACTCCCAGTCAGTTTAAACTACAGTACGTACTGACTCCCAGTCAGTTTAAACTACAGTACGTACTGACTCCCAGTCAGTTTAAACTACAGTACGTACTGACTCCCAGTCAGTTTAAACTACAGTACGTACTGACTCCCAGTCAATTTAAACTACAGTACGTACTGACTCCCAGTCAGTTTAAACTACAGTATGTACTGACTCCCAGTCAGTTTAAACTACAGTACGTACTGAATCCCAGTCAGTTTAAACTACAGTACGTACTGACTCCCAGTCAGTTTAAACTACAGTACGTACTGACTCCCAGTCAGTTTAAACTACAGTATGTACTGACTCCCAGTCAGTTTAATAAACTACAGTACGTACTGACTCCCAGTCAGTTTAAACTACAGTACGTACTGACTCCCAGTCAGTTTAAACTACAGTACGTACTGACTCCCAGTCAGTTTAATAAACTACAGTACGTACTGACTCCCAGTCAGTTTAATAAACTACAGTACGTACTGACTCCCAGTCAGTTTAAACTACAGTACGTACTGACTCCCAGTCAGTTTAAACTACAGTACGTACTGACTCCCAGTCAGTTTAAACTACAGTACGTACTGACTCCCAGTCAGTTTAAACTACAGTACGTACTGACTCCCAGTCAGTTTAATAAACTACAGTACGTACTGACTCCCAGTCAGTTTAAACTACAGTACGTACTGACTCCCAGTCAGTTTAATAAACTACAGTACGTACTGACTCCCAGTCAGTTTAATAAACTACAGTACGTACTGACTCCCAGTCAGTTTAAACTACAGTACGTACTGACTCCCAGTCAGTTTAAACTACAGTACGTACTGACTCCCAGTCAGTTTAAACTACAGTACGTACTGACTCCCAGTCAGTTTAAACTACAGTACGTACTGACTCCCAGTCAGTTTAAACTACAGTACGTACTGACTCCCAGTCAGTTTAAACTACAGTATGTACTGACTCCCAGTCAGTTTAAACTACAGTACGTACTGACTCCCAGTCAGTTTAAACTACAGTATGTACTGACTCCCAGTCAGTTTAAACTACAGTACGTACTGACTCCCAGTCAGTTTAAACTACAGTACGTACTGACTCCCAGTCAGTTTAAACTACAGTATGTACTGACTCCCAGTCAGTTTAAACTACAGTACGTACTGACTCCCAGTCAGTTTAAACTACAGTATGTACTGACTCCCAGTCAGTTTAAACTACAGTACGTACTGACTCCCAGTCAGTTTAAACTACAGTATGTACTGACTCCCAGTCAGTTTAAACTACAGTATGTACTGACTCCCAGTCAGTTTAAACTACAGTACGTACTGACTCCCAGTCAGTTTAAACTACAGTACGTACTGACTCCCAGTCAGTTTAAACTACAGTACGTACTGTATTGTTACGATCGCCGTATGGAGGGACCAAAGCGCAGCGTGGTGTGAATTCATTCTTCTTTATTGATGGAAGAACAAGAAGAACACTTGAACAAAACAACAACACGATTAAGACGAACGTGACCGCTAAATAAACGATGTGCAAACGTGCAACTAACCATAGACAATAACCCACGATATACCCAAAGAAGATGGCTGCCTAAATATGGTTCCCAATCAGAGACAACGATAAACACCTGCCTCTAATTGGGTACCAATCTAGGCAACCATAGACCAACATAAACACCTAGATGAAAACAACAACATAAATCTACAAAAAACCCTAGACAGTACAAACACCCTAGAATAAGACATTTCTCCCATGGTACGCCATGACCTAACCAAAATAACAAAGAAAACAAAGATTACTAAGGTCAGGGCGTGACATGTATATCTGTGTAGACAGACCCTCAGAGCGGTGTCGTGTTGTCCGTTCACGGAACCTACCGTATGTTTGGCTGCCAAATGATCCATTCAAACTGGGGATTAGATTTACTACTTTAATGATAAGGGTAGAAACCTCCTCATTATACAATTTAGTTCAGTCAAATGTATTCAAATGCCACCTTTACTACCCCGGAGGTACTTTACATAAATTGAATAAATCTTCTGATACTCAGTGAAAACCAGACATATCAAAGCCTGTCCGTCTTTGAAGTGTGCTAGTCTAATTCCAAAACAGATTTTCATGATAAATAAATACATTATTTATGAATTGGGGGGAAAAAAACAACAATAAAAATGCATGAAACATTTTCAGCCATGGAAATGTCAAGAGAGAGAATGACACAGAGTGTGGAGCGGTCTGAGTCCCTCGTAGAGCGGTCTGAAGCAGTCTGACAGAGTCCCTCATAGAGCGGTCTGAAGCAGTCTGACAGAGTCCCTCGTAGAGCGGTCTGAAGCAGTCTGACAGAGTCCCTCGTAGAGCTGTCTGAAGCAGTCTGACAGACAGAGTCCCTCATAGAGCGGTCTGAAGCAGTCTGACAGAGTCCCTCGTAGAGCGGTCTGAAGCAGTCTGACAGAGTCCCTCGTAGAGCGGTCTGAAGCAGTCTGACAGAGTCCCTCGTAGAGCGGTCTGAAGCAGTCTGACAGAGTCCCTCGTAGAACAGTCTGAAGCAGTCTGACAGACAGAGTCCCTCATAGAGCGGTCTGAAGCAGTCTGACATAGTCCCTCGTAGAGCGGTCTGAAGCAGTCTGACAGAGTCCCTCGTAGAACAGTCTGAAGCAGTCTGACAGAGTCCCTCGTAGAACAGTCTGAAGCAGTCTGACAGAGTCCCTCGTAGAACAGTCTGAAGCAGTCTGACAGAGTCCCTCGTAGAACAGTCTGAAGCAGTCTGACAGAGTCCCTCGTAGAACAGTCTGAAGCAGTCTGACAGACAGAGTCCCTCATAGAGCGGTCTGAAGCAGTCTGACAGAGTCCCTCGTAGAGCGGTCTGAAGCAGTCTGACAGAGTCCCTCGTAGAGCTGTCTGAAGCAGTCTGACAGACAGAGTCCCTCATAGAGCGGTCTGAAGCAGTCTGACAGAGTCCCTCGTAGAGCGGTCTGAAGCAGTCTGACAGAGTCCCTCGTAGAGCGGTCTGAAGCAGTCTGACAGAGTCCCTCGTAGAGCGGTCTGAAGCAGTCTGACAGAGTCCCTCGTAGAACAGTCTGAAGCAGTCTGACAGACAGAGTCCCTCATAGAGCAGTCTGAAGCAGTCTGACAGACAGAGTCCCTCGTAGAGCGGTCTGAAGCTGTCTGACAGACAGTCCCTCGTGGAACGGTCTGAAGCAGTCTGACAGACAGAGTCCCTCGTAGAGCGGTCTGAAGCAGTCTGACAGATAGAGTCACTCGTAGAGCGGTCTGAAGCAGTCTGACAGAGTCCCTCGTAGAGCGGTCTGAAGCAGTCTGACAGAGCCCCTCGTAGAGCGGTCTGAACCAGTCTGACAGTGTCCCTCGTAGAGCGGTCTGAAGCAGTCTGACAGACAGAGTCCCTCGTACAGCGGTCTGAAGCAGTCTGACTGACAGAGTCCCTCGTGGAGCGGTCTGAAGCAGTCTGACTGACAGAGCCCCTCGTAGAGCGGCCTGAACTAGTCTGACTGACAGAGTCCCTCGTAGAGCGGTCTGAACCAGTCTGACAGACAGAGTCCCTCGTAGAGCGGTCTGAAGCTGTCTGACAGACAGTCCCTCGTAGAACGGTCTGAAGCAGTCTGACAGACAGAGTCCCTCGTAGAGCGATCTGAAGCAGTCTGACAGATAGAGTCCCTCGTAGAGCGGTCTGAAGCAGTCTGACAGAGTCCCTCGTAGAGCGGTCTGAAGCAGTCTGACAGAGCCCCTCGTAGAGCGGTCTGAAGCAGTCTGACTGACAGAGTCCCTCGTAGAGCGGTCTGAAGCAGTCTGACTGACAGAGTCCCTCGTAGAGCGGTCTGAAGCAGTCTGACTGACAGAGTCCCTCGTAGAGCGGTCTGAAGCAGTCTGACAGAGTCCCTCGTAGAGCGGTCTGAAGCAGTCTGACTGACAGAGTCTCTTGTAGAGCGGTCTGAACCAGTCTGACAGACAGAGTACCTCGTAGAGCGATCTGAAGCAGTCTGACAGACAGAGTCCCTCGTAGAGCGGTATGAAGCAGTCTGACAGACAGAGTCCCTCGTAGAGCGGTCTGAAGCAGTCTGACTGACAAAGTAATTTTTCCAACAGTTGTTTACAGACACTTCATTATTTCACTTATAATTCACTGTATCACAATTCCAGTGGGTCAGAAGTTTACATACACTAAGTTGACTGTGCCTTTAAACAGCTTGGAAAATTCCAGAAACCGGTGTTATGGCTTTAGAAGCTTCTGATAGGCTAATTTATATAATTTGAGACAATTGGAGGTGTACCTTCAAACTCAGTGCCTCTTTGCTTGACATCATGGGAAAATCAAAATAAATCAGACAAGACCTCAGAAAAAAAATTGTAGACCTCCATAAGTCTGGTTCATCCTTGGGAGCAATTTCCAAATGCCTGAAGGTACCACGTTCATCTGTACAAACAATAGTACGCAAGTATAAACACCATGGGACCACGCAGCCGTCATACAGCTCAGGAAGGAGACGCGTTCTGTCTCCTAGAGATGAATGTACGTTGGTGCGAAAAGTGCAAATCAATCCCAGAACAACAGCAAAGGACCCTGTGAAGATACTGGAGGAAACAGGTACAAAAGTATCTTTATACAGAGTAAAATGAGTCCTATATCGACATAACCTGAAAGGCCGCTCAGCAAGGAAGAAGCCACTGCTCCAAAACCACCATAAAAAACCCAGACTATGGTTTGCAACTGCACATGGGGACAAAGATCATACTTTTTGGAGAAATGTCCTCTGGTCTGATGAAACAAAAATAGAACTGTTTGGCCATAATGACCATCGTTATGTTTGGAGGGAAAATGGGGAGGCTTGCAAGCCAAAGAACTCCATCCCAACTGTGAAGCACGGGGGGTGGCAGCATCATGTTGTGGGGGTGCTTTGCTGCAGGAGGGACTGGTGCACTTCACAAAATAGATGGCAATCTGCTGGAAGGAAAATTATGTGGATATATTGAAGCAACATCTCAAGACATCAGTCAGGAAGTTAAAGCTTGGTCATAAATGGGTCTTTCAAATGGACAATGGCCCCAAGCACACTTCCAAAGTGGTAATATGGCTTAAGGACAACGAAGTCAAGGTATTGGAGTGGCCATCACAAAGCCCTGACCTCAATCCTATAGAAATGTTTTGGGCAGAACTGAAAAAGCGTGTGAGAGCAAGGAGGCCTACAAACCTGACTCAGTTACACCAGCTCTGCCAGGACGAATGGGCCAAAATTCACCCAACTTATTGTGGGAAGCTTGTGGAAGGCTACCTGAAACGTTTGACCCATGTTAAACAATTTAAAGGCAATGCTACCAAATACTAATTGCGTGTACGTAAACTTCTGACCCACTGGGAATGTGATGAAAGAAATAAAAGCTGAAATAAATCATTCTCTCTACTATTATTCTGACATTTCACATTCTTAAAATAAAGTGGTGATCCTAACTGACCTAAAACAGGGAATGTCTACTAGGATTAAATGTCAGGAATTGTGAAAAACTGAGATTAAATATATTTGGCTAAGGTGTATGTAAACTTACAACTTCAACTGAATAGTGTACGTTTAAAAAAAAGTAGGGGCGTGGATCAGAAAACCAGTAGCCTTTTATTGTCCCCAACACAAGGTGCACCTGTGTAATGATCATGCTTTGTTTAATCAGCTTCTTGATATGCCACACCTTTCAGGTGGATGGATTGTCTTGTCGATGCTCACTAACAATAATGTAAACACATTTGTGAATTACATTTGAGAGAAATGTGCTTTTGTTTATGTGGAACATTTCTGGGATCTTTCATTTCAGCTCATGAAACACGGGGACCAACACTTCACATGTTGCGTTGATATTGTTGTTCAGCGTATATGCCTCCTCTTGGTGATGTTATTCAGAAAAACAATGTCTCCTCAGGCAAAACCCTGAGGAGAATCCCATCCAGAATTCTTTGATTTGGAGGTGACACCATTTAAAATGCCTGTCTATGGAGAAATCAATGGGCTTCCAGTAAATGTCAACAGTCTTTAGAAAGAGTTTCAGGCTTGTTTTTTTAAATGAGCTAGAATTTGTAGTTTTTCTAAGTGTCTCCCATTTTGGCTGTAGTGTTATGACATGCGTGGATGAGAGCGCACACAATAGTAAAGTTTGAGACTCATTTTGTATGAATTTTGAACGAAGGGGAAACAGGTGGATTATAGAATAAAGCGCCACCTAAACTGACTTTTTGGGTTATAAAGAAGGAGTTTATCGAACAAAGGGACCATTTGTGATGTAGCTGGGACCCTTTGGATTGTAGATAGAGGAATATCTTTAAAGGTAAGTTATTGATTTTAGCACTATTTCTGACTTTCGTGATGCCTCTGCTTGGTTAGAAAATGTTTTTAATGTTTTGTATGTGGTGGCGCTGTCCTCAAACAATTGCATGGCATGTTTTCACTGTAATGGCTACTGTAAATCAGACAGTGCAGTTAGATGAATTTAAGCTTTCAGGCGACATAAGACACTTATATGTACCTACATTTTTAAAATCCATAATATTTATCAGAATTTATTTGAATTACGCACCCTCCAGGTTCACCGGATGTTGTCCAACTAGCAGGTCACCGATGCTTTAATTAAACTGCTAGGGACCAGGGGATTGGTTTATATATATAAAAAAAGGCACTTTGTTTCCTATAGGGCAAAAACAGCTAATTACAAATGGAATCAAATGGAAAATGTAAATGAATGAATGAAACTGAGTAAATACCTGTGGTTACATTACAAAGGGGACTGTCAGCATAAATATTAGACCTCTGAGAGGGATCATTTAACCTGTGAACCACAAGGTTAATGCTGTAGGAGCTGGACGACCAACAGCATGGAAATGATTTATGTGGGAGAATCCATCTTCATCATCTGAGCCTCACCTTCATCTCCATCATTCTTAATTAAAGGAAGGTCAGTGTCTCCCCACTCATCATTCCACCTCCTCCTCGTCCCTCCCCCACTTATTTACATAACAAATCACATACATGCACTAAGGGAGTTTGCTGACACAAACAGACTGAAACTACCAAACTACGCTCAGACAAAGACTGAACGTAATTACTGATCTACTACGGCCATACCAAGACTGAACCTAATAACTGATCTACTATGGTCATACCAAGACTGAACCTAATTACTGAACGGTCATACCAAGACTGAACCTAATTACTGATCTACTACGGTCATACCAAGACTGAACCTAATAACTGATCTACTACGGTCATACCAAGACTGAACGTAATTACTGATCTACTACGGTCATACCAAGACTGAACCTAATTACTGATCTACTACGGTCATACCAAGACTGAACCTAATTACTGATCTACTACGGTCATACCAAGACTGAACCTAATAACTGATCTACTATGGTCATACCAAGACTGAACCTAATTACTGAACGGTCATACCAAGACTGAACCTAATTACTGATCTACTACGGTCATACCAAGACTGAACCTAATTACTGATCTACTACGGTCATACCAAGACTGAACCTAATTACTGAACGGTCATACCAAGACTGAACCTAATTACTGAACGGTCATACCAAGACTGAACCTAATTACTGAACGGTCATACCAAGACTGAACCTAATTACTGATCTACTACGGTCATACCAAGACTGAACCTAATTACTGATCTACTACGGTCATACCAAGACTGAACCTAATTACTGATCTACTACGGTCATACCAAGACTGAACCTAATAACTGATCTACTACGGTCATACCAAGACTGAACCTAATTACTGATCTACTACGGTCATACCAAGACTGAACCTAATAACTGATCTACTATGGTCATACCAAGACTGAACCTAATTACTGAACGGTCATACCAAGACTGAACCTAATTACTGATCTACTACGGTCATACCAAGACTGAACCTAATTACTGATCTACTACGGTCATACCAAGACTGAACCTAATTACTGATCTACTACGGTCATACCAAGACTGAACCTAATTACTGAACGGTCATACCAAGACTGAACCTAATTACTGATCTACTACGGTCATACCAAGACTGAACCTAATTACTGATCTACTACGGTCATACCAAGACTGAACCTAATTACTGAACGGTCATACCAAGACTGAACCTAATTACTGATCTACTACGGTCATACCAAGACTGAAGCTAATTACTGATCTACTACGGTCATACCAAGACTGAACCTAATTACTGAACGGTCATACCAAGACTGAACCTAATTACTGATCTACTACGGTCATACCAAGACTGAACCTAATTACTGATCTACTACGGTCATACCAAGACTGAACCTAATTACTGAACGGTCATACCAAGACTGAACCTAATTACTGATCTACTACGGTCATACCAAGACTGAACCTAATTACTGATCTACTACGGTCATACCAAGACTGAACCTAATTACTGATCTACTACGGTCATACCAAGACTGAACCTAATTACTGATCTACTATGGTCATACCAAGACTGAACCTAATTACTGAACGGTCATACCAAGACTGAACCTAATTACTGATCTACTACGGTCATACCAAGACTGAACCTAATTACTGAACGACTATGGTTATACCAAGACTGAACCTAATTACTGAACGGTCATACCAAGACTGAACCTAATTACTGATCTACTACGGTGACACCAAGACTGAACCTAATTACTGATCTACTACGGTATTACCAAGACTGAACCTAATTACTGATCTACTACGGTGATACCAAGACTGAACCTAATTACTGATCTACTACGGTGATACCAAGACTGAACCTAATTACTGATCTACTACGGTCATACCAATACTGAACCTAATTACTGATCTACTACGGTCATACCAAGACTGAACCTAATTACTGATCTACTACGGTCATACCAAGACTGAACCTAATTACTGAACGGTCATACCAAGACTGAACCAAATTACTGATCTACTATGGTCATACCAAGACTGAACCTAATTACTGATCTACTACGGTCATACCAAGACTGAACCTAATTACTGATCTACTACGGTGATACCAAGACTGAACCTAATTACTGATCTACTACGGTCATACCAAGACTGAACCTAATTACTGATCTACTATGGTCATACCAAGACTGAACCTAATTACTGATCTACTACGGTGATACCAAGACTGAACCAAATTACTGATCTACTACGGTCATACCAAGACTGAACCTAATTACTGATCTACTACGGTCATACCAAGACTGAACCTAATTACTGATCTACTACGGTCATACCAAGACTGAACCTAATTACTGATCTACTACGGTGACACCAAGACTGAACCTAATTACTGAAGGGTCACACCAAGACTGAACCTAATTACTGAAGGCTTCACGGTTAATATAATAACCTTTGTTTAATGTACCTGCAGTGTTTTGTGTTTAAACCATGCAAAATGTTGTTAAACGGGGACCGGCGTTCTAAACTAGTTTGGTTTTACTCATATCTATTCTACATCACTTCCCAATACAAATCCAGATAACACACGTATCTGTGTTGTGTTATCAGAAGGTACCATGTGCTGTCTGTCCCTCTGGTCTCAGTCATCAGCCACTTGATGTGATTCAACCAGTCCTTAGTTGTCAAAAAGCAGAACAGCTCAATAGCATCTATATGCACTGAGCACTCTGGACAATGAGACCACACAGGCTGTTGCTTTGGCAATGAATTTCAATTTCACTAATTGTCTAGAAGTCATTATTAAGTGAATCTCTCAGAGGAGAGAACAAGTCCCAGGGATAAAGGAGATAAAGGAGAACACGACGGGGAGCCGGATTCTGACTGACAATATCCTGCAAGACTCTGAATACATTAACTACTGTTGTTGTGCATCTTGTTGTCTTATCTCTCTTATCATTAACTACTGTTGTCTTATATCTCTTACCATTAACTACTGTTGTCTTATCTCTCATATCATTAACTACTGTTGTCTTATCTCTCTTATCATTAACTACCGTTGTCTTATCTCTCTTATCATGAACTACTGTTGTCTTATCTCTCATATCATTAACTACTGTTGTCTTATCTCTCTTATCATTAACTACTGTTGTCTTATCTCTCATATCATTAACTACTGTTGTCTTATCTCTCATATCATTAACTACTGTTGTCTTATCTCTCTTATCATTAACTACTGTTGTCTTATCTCTCATATCATTATGTTATTATTATGTTATTATGTTATTATGTCACTGTATCTGTATCTCCTCCTGAAGGATCTGTTATTATGTCACTGTGTCTGTATCTCCTGAAGGATCTGTTATTATGTCACTGTGTCTGTATCTCCTGAAGGATCTGTTATTATGTCACTGTGTCTGTATCTCCTGAAGGATCTGTTATTATGTCACTGTGTCTGTATCTCCTGAAGGATCTGTTATTATGTCACCGTGTCTGTATCTCCTCCTGAAGGATCTGGTATTATGTCACTGTGTCTGTATCTCCTCCTGAAGGATCTGTTATTATGTCACTGTGTCTGTATCTCCTCCTGAAGGATCTGTTATTATGTCACTGTGTCTGTATCTCCTCCTGAAGGATCTGTTATTATGTCACTGTGTCTGTATCTCCTGAAGGATCTGTTATTATGTCACTGTGTTTGTATCTCCTGAAGGATCTGTTATTATCTCACTGTGTCTGTATCTCCTGAAGGATCTGTTATTATGTCACTGTGTCTGTATCTCCTGAAGGATCTGTTATTATGTCACTGTGTCTGTATCTCCTGAAGGATCTGTTATTATGTCACTGTGTCTGTATCTCCTCCTGAAGGATCTGTTATTATGTCACTGTGTCTGTATCTCCTGAAGGATCTGTTATTATGTCACTGTGTCTGTATCTCCTCCTGAAGGATCTGTTATTATGTCACTGTGTCTGTATCTCCTGAAGGATCTGTTATTATGTCACTGTGTCTGTATCTCCTCCTGAAGGATCTGTTATTATGTCACTGTGTCTGTATCTCCTGAAGGATCTGATTTTATGTCACTGTGTCTGTATCTCCTGAAGGATCTGTTATTATGTCACTGTGTCTGTATCTCCTGAAGGATCTGTTATTATGTCACTGTGTCTGTATCTCCTGAAGGATCTGTTATTATGTCACTGTGTCTGTATCTCCTCCTGAAGGATCTGTTATTATGTCACTGTGTCTGTATCTCCTGAAGGATCTGTTATTATGTCACTGTGTCTGTATCTCCTGAAGGATCTGTTATTATGTCACTGTGTCTGTATCTCCTCCTGAAGGATCTGTTATTATGTCACTGTGTCTGTATCTCCTCCTGAAGGATCTGTTATTATGTCACTGTGTCTGTATCTCCTCCTGAAGGATCTGTTATTATGTCACTGTGTCTGTATCTCCTGAAGGATCTGTTATTATGTCACTGTGTCTGTATCTCCTCCTGAAGGATCTGTTATTATGTCACTGTGTCTGTATCTCCTCCTGAAGGATCTGTTATTATGTCACTGTGTCTGTATCTCCTCCTGAAGGATCTGTTATTATGTCACTGTGTCTGTATCTCCTGAAGGATCTGTTATTATGTCACTGTGTCTGTATCTCCTCCTGAAGGATCTGTTATTATGTCACTGTGTCTGTATCTCCTCCTGAAGGATCTGTTATTATGTCACTGTGTCTGTATCTCCTCCTGAAGGATCTGTTATTATGTCACTGTGTCTGTATCTCCTCCTGAAGGATCTGTTATTATGTCACTGTGTCTGTATCTCCTGAAGGATCTGTTATTATGTCACTGTGTCTGTATCTCCTCCTGAAGGATCTGTTATTATGTCACTGTGTCTGTATCTCCTCCTGAAGGATCTGTTATTATGTCACTGTGTCTGTATCTCCTCCTGAGACTATTTAACTATTGCAAATAGTCAGGGTTGCCATTTGATTAGCGGTTCCGGAGTCTCATGGCTTGGGGGTAGAAGTACTGGATGGCAGGCAGCTTAGCCCCAGTGATGTACTGGGCCGTACGCACTACCCTCTGAAGTGCCTTGCGCTCAGAGGCCGAGCAGTTGCCGTACCAGGCAGGGATGCAACCAGTCAGGATGATTTTGACGGTGCAGCTGTTGAACTTTTTGGGGATCTGATTACCCATGCCAAATCTTTCCAGTCTCCTGAGGGGGAATAGTCTTTGTCGTGCCCTCTTCACGACTGTCTTGGTGTGTTCGGACCATGATGGGTCGTTGGCGATGTGGACACCAAGGAACTTGAAGCTCTCAACCTGCTCCACTACAGCCCCGTCGATGAGAATGGGGGCGTGCTCGTTCCTCCTTTTCCTGCAGTCCACAATCATCTCCTTTGTCTTGATCATGTTGAGGTAGAGGTCTGTTCTCCTGTTACCACAGCGCCAGACCTCTGACCTCCTCCCTCCCCTTTTCATATGACTGGTATAAACACACAGAACACTAGGGAAAGCCTGCTAACCTCATATGGCTGGTATAAACACATAGAACACTAGGGAAAGCCTGCTAACCTCATGGCTGGTATAAACACACAGAACACTAGGGAAAGCCTGCTAACCTCATATGGCTGGTATAAACACACAGAACACTAGGGAAAGCCTGCTAACCTCATATGGCTGGTATAAACACACTGAACACTAGGGAAAGCCTGCTAACCTCATATGGCTTGTATAAACACACAGAACACTAGGGAAAGCCTGCTAACCTCATATGGCTGGTATAAACACACAGAACACTAGGGAAAGCCTGTTAACCTCATATGGCTGGTATAAACACATAGAACACTAGGGAAAGCCTGCTAACCTCATGGCTGGTATAAACACACAGAACACTAGGGAAAGCCTGCTAACCTCATATGGCTGGTATAAACACACAGAACACTAGGGAAAGCCTGCTAACCTCATATGCCTGGTATAAACACACAGAACAATAGGGAAAGCCTGCTAACCTCATATGGCTGGTATAAAAACACAGAACACTAGGGAAAGCCTGCTAACCTCATGGCTGGTATAAACACACAGAACACTAGGGAAAGCCTGCTAACCTCATATGCCTGGTATAAACACACAGAACACTAGGGAAAGCCTGCTAACCTCATATGGCTTGTATAAACACACAGAACACTAGGGAAAGCCTAGCTGCTAACCTCATGGCTGGTATAAACACACAGAACACTAGGGAAAGCCTGCTAACCTCATATGGCTGGTATAAACACACAGAACACTAGGGAAAGCCAGCTAACCTCATATGGCTGGTATAAACACACAGAACACTAGGGAAAGCCTGCTAACCTCATATGGCTGGTGTAAACACACAGAACACTAGGGAAAGCCTGCTAACCTCATATGCCTGGTATAAACACACAGAACACTAGGGAAAGCCTGCTAACCTCATATGGCTTGTATAAACACACAGAACACTAGGGAAAGCCTAGCTGCTAACCTCATGGCTGGTATAAACACACAGAACACTAGGGAAAGCCTGCTAACCTCATATGGCTGGTATAAACACACAGAACACTAGGGAAAGCCAGCTAACCTCATATGGCTGGTATAAACACACAGAACACTAGGGAAAGCCTGCTAACCTCATATGGCTGGTGTAAACACACAGAACACTAGGGAAAGCCTGCTAACCTCATATGCCTGGTATAAACACACAGAACACTAGGGAAAGCCTGCTGACCTCATGGCTGGTATAAACACACAGAACACTAGGGAAAGCCTGCTAACCTCATATGGCTGGTGTAAACACACAGAACAGTAGGGGAAAGCCTGCTAACCTCATATGGCTGGTATAAACACACAGAACACTAGGGAAAGCCTGCTAACCTCATATGCCTGGTATAAACACACAGAACACTAGGGAAAGCCTGCTAACCTCATATGGCTGGTATAAACACACAGAACACTAGGGAAAGCCTGCTAACCTCATGGCTGGTATAAACACACAGAACACTAGGGAAAGCCTGCTAACCTCATATGCCTGGTATAAACACACAGAACACTAGGGAAAGCCTGCTAACCTCATATGGCTTGTATAAACACACAGAACACTAGGGAAAGCCTAGCTGCTAACCTCATGGCTGGTATAAACACACAGAACACTAGGGAAAGCCTGCTAACCTCATATGGCTGGTATAAACACACAGAACAGTAGGGAAAGCCAGCTAACCTCATATGGCTGGTATAAACACACAGAACACTAGGGAAAGCCTGCTAACCTCATATGGCTGGTGTAAACACACAGAACACTAGGGAAAGCCTGCTAACCTCATATGCCAGGTATAAACACACAGAACAATAGGGAAAGCCTGCTAACCTCATATGGCTGATATAAACACACAGAACACTAGGGAAAGCCTGCTGACCTCATGGCTGGTATAAACACACAGAACACTAGGGAAAGCCTGCTAACCTCATATGGCTGGTGTAAACACACAGAACAGTAGGGAAAGCCTGCTAACCTCATATGGCTGGTATAAACACACAGAACACTAGGGAAAGCCTGCTAACCTCATATGGCTGGTATAAACACACAGAACACTAGGGAAAGCCTGCTAACCTCATGGCTGGTATAAACACACAGAACACTAGGGAAAGCCTGCTAACCTCATGTGCCTGGTATAAACACACAGAACACTAGGGAAAGCCTGCTGACCTCATGGCTGGTATAAACACACAGAACACTAGGGAAAGCCTGCTAACCTCATGGCTGGTATAAACACACAGAACACTAGGGAAAGCCTGCTAACCTCATATGGCTGGTATAAACACACAGAACACTAGGGAAAGCCTGCTAACCTCATATGGCTGGTATAAACACACAGAACACTAGGGAAAGCCTAGCTGCTAACTTCAAATGCCTGGTATAAACACACAGAACACTAGGGAAAGACTAGCTGCTAACCTCATATGGCTGGTATAAACACACAGAACACTAGGGAAAGCCTGCTAACCTCATATGCCTGGTATAAACACACAGAACACTAGGGAAAGCCTGCTAACCTCATATGCCTGGTATAAACACACAGACCACTAGGGAAAGCCTGCTAACCTCATGGCTGGTATAAACACACAGAACACTAGGGAAAGCCTGCTAACCTCATATGGCTGGTATAAACACACAGAACACTAGGGAAAGCCTAGCTGCTAACTTCAAATGCCTGGTATAAACACACAGAACACTAGGGAAAGACTAGCTGCTAACCTCATATGGCTGGTATAAACACACAGAACACTAGGGAAAGCCTGCTAACCTCATATGCCTGGTATAAACACACAGAACACTAGGGAAAGCCTGCTAACCTCATATGCCTGGTATAAACACACAGACCACTAGGGAAAGCCTGCTAACCTCATGGCTGGTATAAACACACAGAACACTAGGGAAAGCCTGCTAACCTCATATGGCTGGTATAAACACACAGAACACTAGGGAAAGCCTAGCTGCTAACTTCAAATGCCTGGTATAAACACACAGAACACCAGGGAAAGACTAGCTGCTAACCTCATATGGCTTGTATAAACACACAGAACACTAGGACAGCACTGCCCTCACATGGAGAAACAGAGGTACTGCAGAAAGATTCCCTCCAGGACAAAGCTGTGATTAACTGCCAACCAGGAGCATACAGCAAATACAGTCATCTCCCCACTGTATTGATAACTGTGAAATCCCCCTGTATATAGACACAGAGGGTGAAATACTGTCAGTAATAGATTTAATGGGTTTAAGAGGGTTGAAGAGTAGCCATTACAGAAGAGACATAGACTGAGACTGAGACAGGGCTGAGACTGAGACAGGGTAGAGACTGAGACAGGGCTGAGACAGGGTAGAGACTGAGACAGGGATGAGACAGGGTAGAGACTGAGACAGGGCTGAGACAGGGTAGAGACTGAGACTGAGACAGTGTAGAGACTGAGACAGGGCTGAGACAGGGTAGAGACTGAGACAGGGTAGAGACTGAGACAGGGCTGAGACTGAGACAGGGCAGAGACTGAGACAGGGCAGAGATTGAGACAATGTAGAGACTGAGACAGGGCTGAGACTGAGACAGGGTAGAGACTGAGACAGGGCTGAGACTGAGACAGGGTAGAGACTGAGACAGGGCTGAGACTGAGGCAGGCCTGAGACTGAGGCAGAGCTGAGACTGTGGCAGGGCTCAGAGTGAGGCAGGGCTGAGACTAAGACAGGTCTGAGACTGAGACAGGGCTGAGACAGGGCTGGAACTGAGACAGGGTGGAGACTGAGACAGGACTGAGACAGGGCTGAGACTGAGACAGGGCTGAGACTGAGACAAGGCTGAGACGGGGTAGAGACTGAGACAGGGTAGAGACTGAGACAGGGCCGAGACTGAGACAGGGCTGAGGCAGGGCAGAGACTGAGACAGGGCCGAGACTGAGACAGGGCAGAGACTGAGACAGGGCAGAGACTGAGAGGGCAGAGACTGAGGCAGAGCTGAGACTGTGGCAGGGCTCAGAGTGAGGCAGGGCTGAGACTAAGACAGGGCTGAGACTGAGACAGGGCTGAGACAGGGCTGGAACTGAGACAGGGTAGAGACTGAGACAGGACTGAGGCAGGGCTGCGACTGAGGTAGGGCCTGAGACTGAGGCAGGGCTGAGACCGAGGCAGGACTGAGACTGAGGCAGGACTGAGACCGAGCCAGGACTGAGACCGAGCCAGGACTGAGACTGAGCCAGGACTGAGACTGAGACAGGGTAGAGACTGAGACTGAGGCAGGGCTGAGACAGGGCTGAGACAGAGACAGGGCTGAGACTGAGACAGGGCTGAGACAGAGACAGGGCTGAGACTGAGACAGGGCAGAGACTGAGACAGGGCTGAGACTGAGACAGGGTAGAGACTGAGACAGGGCTGAGACAGGGCTGAGACTGAGACAGGGTAGAGACTGAGACAGGGCTGAGATGGGGTAGAGACTGAGACAGGGTAGAGACTGAGACAGGGCCGAGACTGAGACAGGGCTGAGACAGGGCAGAGACTGAGACAGGGCAGAGACTGAGGAAGAGCTGAGACTGTGGCAGGGCTCAGAGTGAGGCATGGCTGAGACTAAGACAGGGCTGAGACTGAGACAGGGCTGAGACAGGGCTGGAACTGAGACAGGGTAGAGACTGAGACAGGACTGAGGCAGGGCTGCGACTGAGGCAGGGCCTGAGACTGAGGCAGGGCTGAGACCGAGGCAGGGCTGAGACTGAGGCAGGACTGAGACTGAGGCAGGACTGAGACTGAGCCAGGACTGAGACTGAGACAGGGCTGAGACTGAGACTGAGGCAGGACTGAGACCGAGGCAGGACTGTGACCGAGGCAGGACTGAGACAGGGCTGAGACTGAGACAGGGCTGAGACAGAGACAGGGCTGAGACTGAGGCAGGGCTGAGACTGAGGCAGGACTGAGACTGAGGCAGGCCTGAGACTGAGAAAGGGCTGAGACTGAGGTAGGGCTGGGACTGAGGCAGAGGCAGGGCTGAGACTGAGACTGAGGCATAGCTGTGACTGAGGCAGGGCTGAGACTGAGGTAGGGCTGAGATTGAGGCAGGGCTGAGACAGTGGCAGGACTAAGACTGAGGCAGGACAGACTGAGGCAGGGCTGAGACTGAGGCATGGCTGAGACTAAGACAGGACTGAGACTGAGAGGGGGCTGAGACTGAGGCAGACCTGAGACTGAGAGGGGCTGAGACTGAGGCAAGACTGTCTGGGCTGAGAGGGGGCTGAGACTGAGGCAGGGCTGTGTGGGCTGAGAGGGGGCTGAGGCAGGGCTGTGTGGGCTGAGAGGGGGCTGAGGCAGGGCTGTGTGGGCTGAGAGGGGGCTGAGGCAGGGCTGTGTGGGCTGAGAGGGGGCTGTCTTTGTATTGTCTGATTAGATCCCTGTAGAAGAAAGGGGAAACTCTTCTGGTATGATATGGCTGCGGTACAGAACAGGGATTTCAATGGTAATCATTTGAATTGATAAAGGAAACAATGGCGTCGTACGTTGAACAATTACATCTGTGGAGGATAATTACCGTAGAAGGTGTTAAACAGAGAGAGGACATGTTCCCAGGCAATCCTTATACTGCTGGTTAGATACTGTTCTGTTACCCTCTCTGTCTCTATAGGCAATCCTTATACTGCTGGTTAGATACTGTTCTGTTACCTCTCTGTCTCTATAGGCAATCCTTATACTGCTGGTTAGATACTGTTCTGTTACCCTCTCTGTCTCTATAGGCAATCCTTATACTGCTGGTTAGATACTGTTCTGTTACCTCTCTGTCTCTATAGACAATCCTTATACTGCTGGTTAGATACTGTTCTGTTACCTCTCTGTCTCTATAGGCAATCCTTATACTGCTGGTTAGATACTGTTCTGTTACCTCTCTGTCTCTATAGGCAATCCTTATACTGCTGGTTAGATACTGTTCTGTTACCCTCTCTGTCTCTATAGACAATCCTTATACTGCTGGTTAGATACTGTTCTGTTACCTCTCTGTCTCTATAGACAATCCTTATACTGCTGGTTAGATACTGTTCTGTTACCTCTCTGTCTCTATAGGCAATCCTTATACTGCTGGTTAGATACTGTTCTGTTACCCTCTCGCTAGCTTCTCTCTCTCTCTGTTAGCCTCGCTCTCTCTGTTAGCCTCGCTCTCTGTTAGCCTCGCTCTCTCTGTTAGCCTCGCTCTCTCTGTTAGCCTCGCTCTCTCTGTTAGCCTCGCTCTCTCTGTTAGCCTCGCTCTCTCTGTTAGCCTCGCTCTTTGTTAGCCTCGCTCTCTCTGTTAGCCTTGCTCTCTCTGTTAGCCTTTCTGTTAGCCTCGCTCTCTCTGTTAGCCTTGCACTCTCTGTTAGCCTCTCTCTCTCTGCTAGCCCCACTCTCTGTTAGCCTCTCTCTCTCTGTTAGCCTCTCTCACTCTGTTAGCCTATGTTGCCTTGCTCTCTCTGTTAGCCTTTCTGTTAGCATCTGTTAGCCTCACTCTCTCTTTTAACCTTGTTCTCTCTGTTAGCCTCTCTGTTAGCCTTTCTGTTAGCCTCTCTGTTAGCCTCACTCTCTCTTTTAGCCTTGTTCTCTCTGTTAGCCTCTCTGTTAGCCTTTCTGTTAGCCTCTCTGTTAGCCTCTCTCTCTGTGTTAGCCTGTAAAGTCACTGTAAAGTCCATGGAGAATAAGAGCACCTCCTCCCAGCTACCCACTGCACTGAGGCTAGGAAACACTGTCACCACCGATAAATCCACGATAATTGAACATTTCAATAAGCATTTCTCTACAGCTGGCCATTCTTTCCTCCTGGCTACCCCTACCCCGGTCAACAGCCCTGCACCCTCCACAGCAACCCCCCATTTCTCCTTCACCCAAATCCAGATAGTCGATGTTCTGAAAGAGTTGCAAAATCTGGACCCCTACAAATCAGCCGGGTTAGACAATCTGGACCCTCTCTTTCTAAAATTATCCGCCGCAATTGTTGCAACCCCTATTACCAGCCTGTTCAACCTCTCTTTCGTATTGTCTGAGATCCCCAAAGATTGGAAAGCTGCCGCGGTCATCCCCCTCTTCAAAGGGGGAGACACTCTAGACCCAAACTGCTACAGACCTATATCTATCCTACCCTGCCATTCAAAGGTCTTCGAAGGCCAAGTTAACAAACAGATCACCGACCATTTAGAATCAGAACGTACTTTCTACGCTATGCAAATTGGTTTCCGAGCTGGTCATGGGTGCACCTCAGCCACACTGAAGGTCCTAAACGATATCATAACCGCCATCGATTAGAGACAATACTGTGCAGCTGTATTCATCGACCTGGCCAAGGCTTTTGACTCTTTCAATCACCGCATTCTTATCGGCAGACTCAACAGCCTTCGTACTCAAATGACTGCCTCGGCTGGTTCACTAACTACAGCCTCTCTCTATTAGCCTTTTTCTCTCTATTAGCCTTGTTCTCTCTATTAGCCTTGTTCTCTCTATTAACCTTGTTCTCTCTGTTAGCCTTGTTCTCTCTATTAGCCTTGTTCTCTCTGTTAGCCTTGTTCTCTCTATTAGCCTTGTTTTCTCTGTTAGCCTTGTTCTCTCTATTAGCCTTGTTCTCTCTATTACCTTGTTCTATCTGTTAGCCTTGTTCTCTCTATTAGCCTTGTTCTCTCTATTAGCCTTGTTCTCTCTATTAGCCTTGTTCTCTCTGTTAGCCTTGTTCTCTCTATTAGCCTTGTTCTCTCTATTAGCCTTGTTCTCTCTATTAGCCTTGTTCTCTCTATTAGCCTTGTTCTCTCTGTTAGCCTTGTTCTCTCTATTAGCCTTGTTCTCTCTATTAGCCTTGTTCTCTCTATTAGCCTTGTTCTCTCTATTAGCCTTGTTCTCTCTGTTAGCCTTGTTCTCTCTATTAGCCTTGTTCTCTCTATTAGCCTTGTTCTCTCTATTAGCCTTGTTCTCTCTGTTAGCCTTGTTCTCTCTATTAGCCTTGTTCTCTCTATTAGCCTTGTTCTCTCTATTAGCCTTGTTCTCTCTATTAGCCTTGTTCTCTCTATTAGCCTTGTTCTCTCTATTAGCATCGTTCTCTCTATTAGCATCGTTCTCTCTATTAGCCTTAATCTCTCTATTTCTGTATTTTGAAAGTTACAGTGGAGAGAAAAAGTATGTGAACCCTTTGTAATTACCTGGATTTCTGCATAAATTGGTCATCAAATTTGATCTGATCTTCATCTAATTCACAACAATAGACTAACATAGTCTGCTTAAAATAATAACACACAAATTATTGTATTTTTCTTGTCTATATTGAATACATAATTTAAACATTCACAGTGTAGGTTGGAAACAGTATGTGAACCCCTAGGCCAAAAGTGAATTGGAGTCAGGAGTCAGCTAACCGGAAGTCAGGAGTCATCTAACCTGAAGTCAGGAGTCAGCTAACCTGAAGTCAGGAGTCAGCTAACCTGAAGTCAGGAGTCAGCTAACCTGAAGTCAGGAGTCAGCTAACCTGGAGTCAGGAGTCAGCTAACCTGAAGTCAGGAGTCAGCTAACCTGGAGTCAGGAGTCAGCTAACCTGGAGTCAGTAGTCAGCTAACCTGGAGTCAGGAGTCAGCTAACCTGAAGTCAGGAGTCAGCAAACCTGAAGTCAGGAGTCAGCTAACCTGAAGTCAGGAGTCAGCTAACCTGAAGTCAGGAGTCAGCTAATCTGAAGTCAGGAGTCAGCTAACCTGAAGTCAGGAGTCAGCTAACCTGAAGTCAGGAGTCAGCTAACCTGAAGTCAGGAGTCAGCTAACCTGAAGTCAGGAGTCATCTAACCTGGAGTCAGGAGTCAGCTAACCTGGAGTCAGGAGTCAGCTAACCTGAAGTCCAATCAATGAGATGAGTTTGGAGACGTTTGTTAGAGCTGCCCTGCCCTATAAAAAAACTCACAAAATTTGAGCTTGCTATTCACAAGAAGCATTTCCTGATGTGAACCATGCCTAGGACAAAAGAGATCTCAGAAGAAAGATTAAGATTAAGAATTGTTGACTTGCATAGAGCTGGAAAGTGTTACAAAAGTATCTCTAAAAGCCTTGATGTTCATCAGTCCACAGTAAGACAAATTGTCTATAAATGGAGAAAGTTCAGCACTGTTGCTCCTCTCCCTAGGAGTGGCCATCCTGCAAAGATGACTGCAAGAGCACAGCACAGAAAGCTCAAAGAAGAATCCTAGAGTGTCAGCTAAAGACTTGATGCTAACATCTCTGTTGACGAGTCTACGATACGTAAAACATTAAACAAGAAGGGTGTTCATGGGAGGACACCACGGAAGAAGCCACTGCTGTCCAAAAAAAAACATTGCTACACGTCTGAAGTTTGCAAAAGTGGATGTTTCCCAGCGCTACTGGCAAAATATTCTGTGGACAGATGAAACTACAGATGAGTTGTTTGGAAGGAACACACGACACTATGTGTGGAGAGAAAAAGGCACAGCACACCAACATCAAAACCTCATCCCAGCTGTAAAGTATGGTGGAGGGAGCATCATGGTTTGGGGCTGCTTTGCTGCCTCAGGGCCTGGACAGCTTGCTATCATCGACGGAAAAATCAATTCCCAGGTTTATCAAGACATTTTCCAGGATAATGTAAGGCTATCTGTCCGCCAATTGAAGCTCAGCAGAAGTTGGGTGGTGCAACAGGAAACGAATACCAAAATATATACTGAACAAAAATATAAATGCCACTTGCAAAAATGTCAAATATAAGGAAATATAAGGAAATCAGTCAATTGAAATGAATTCATTAGGCCCTAATCTATGGATTTCACATGGCTGGGCAGGGAGAGGCCTTGGGAGCCAGGCCTAGCCCATCAGAATGAGTTTTTCTCCACAAACAGGCTTTACTACAGACAGAAATACTCCTCAGCTGTATCCAACCTAGGCCATATGCCTGGGATTAAAATCAACACAGGTAGGCATAACGGTATTGTTTTCAAATATATATTTTTGTTACAGGCAGTTAAACTTACCAATGATAAATGAACATGTTTTATTTAATTATACAAAATTCCAGATATAACAACGCAGTCTATTTTCTGGCAAATGATCGGTTCATTGTTCATTGTTTTATAAACGTCCAAGTTTGGTTCTTCTACATAAACATTATTGTCTGTTGAAATGGGTCCCGGAGTTTCCCAGCCGTAGCCTGCCTGGGTCCTGGAGTTTCACAGCAGTAGCCTGCCTGGGTCCTGGAGTTTCCCAGCCATAGCCAGCCTGGGTCCTGGAGTTTCCCAGCCGTAGCCTGCATGGGTCCCGGAGTTTCCCAGCCGTAGCCTGCCTGGGTCCTGGAGTTTCACAGCCGTAGCCTGCCTGGGTCCTGGAGTTTCCCAGCCGTAGCCTGCCTGGGTCCTGGAGTTTCCCAGCCGTAGCCTGCCTGGGTCCTGGAGTTTCCCAGCCGTAGCCTGCCTGGGTCCTGGAGTTTCCCAGCCGTAGCCTGCCTGGGTCCTGGAGTTTCCCAGCCATAGCCAGCCTGGGTCCTGGAGTTTCCCAGCCGTAGCCTGCCTGGGTCCTGGAGTTTCCCAGCAGTAGCCTGCCTGGTTCCTGGAGTTTCCCAGCCATAGCCAGCCTGGGTCCTGGAGTTTCCCAGCAGTAGCCAGCCTGGGTCCTGGAGTTTCCCAGCAGTAGCCTGCCTGGGTCCTGGAGTTTCCCAGCCATAGCCAGCCTGGGTCCTGGAGTTTCCCAGCAGTAGCCAGCCTGGGTCCTGGAGTTTCCCAGCAGTAGCCTGCCTAGACTAAATTGCTCTGATCAAAATCTACACAGGCTGCAACTGTTAGCTTCCAACCCAATACATTTAAATACATCTTTAGTCTACTTAACATCAGTAGCAGTGCATCTTTAGTCTACTTAACATCAGTAGCAGTGCATCTTTAGTCTACTTAACATCAGTAGCAGTGCATCTTTAGTCTACTTAACATCAGTAGCAGTGCATCTTTAGTCTACTTAACATCAGTAGCAGTGCATCTTTAGTCTACTTAACATCAGTAGCAGTGCATCTTTAGTCTACTTAACATCAGTAGCAGTGCATCTTTAGTCTACTTAACATCAGTAGCAGTGCATCTTTAGTCTACTTAACATCAGTAGCAGTGCATCTTTAGTCTACTTAACATCAGTAGCAGTGCATCTTTAGTCTACTTAACATCAGTAGTGGTTCATCTTTAGTCTACTTAACATCAGTAGTGGTTCATCTTTAGTCTACTTAACATCAGTAGTGGTTCATCAATAGTCTACTTAACATCAGTAGTGGTTCATCTTTAGTCTACTTAACATCAGTAGTGGTTCATCTTTAGTCTACTTAACATCAGTAGTGGTTCATCAACAGTCTACTTAACATCAGTAGCAGTGCATCTTTAGTCTACTTAGTGATATATAGGCCTAAGGCCTTGACATCGTGAGGCGGGATGCTAGTTCTAATAACAACAGGTGGGATGCTAGTTCTAATAACAACAAGTGGGATGCTAGTTCTAATAACAACAGGTAATTGAGACCCCGACTGGGCCTTCTAAAGGTGGGATGCTAGTTCTAATAACAACAGGTGGGATGCTAGTTCTAATAACAACAGGTGGGATGCTAGTTCTAATAACAACAGGCGGGATGCTAGTTCTAATAACAACAAGTGGGATGCTAGTTCTAATAACAACAGGTAATTGAGACCCCGACTGAGCCTTCTAAAGGTGGGATGCTAGTTCTAATAACAACAGGTGGGATGCTAGTTCTAATAACAACAGGTGGGATGCTAGTTCTAATAACAACAGTAAATTGAGACCCGGACTGGGCATTCAACAGGTGGGATGCTAGTTCTAATAACAACAAGTGGGATGCTAGTTCTAATAACAACAGGTGGGATGCTAGTTCTAATAACAACAGGTAATTGAGTCTTTAGTCTACTTAACATCAGTAGTGGTTCATCTTTAGTCTACTTAACATCAGTAGTGGTTCATCAACAGTCTACTTAACATCAGTAGCAGTGCATCTTTAGTCTACTTAGTGATATATAGGCCTAAGGCCTTGACATCGTGAGGCGGGATGCTAGTTCTAATAACAACAGGTGGGATGCTAGTTCTAATAACAACAAGTGGGATGCTAGTTCTAATAACAACAGGTAATTGAGACCCCGACTGGGCCTTCTAAAGGTGGGATGCTAGTTCTAATAACAACAGGTGGGATGCTAGTTCTAATAACAACAGGTGGGATGCTAGTTCTAATAACAACAGGCGGGATGCTAGTTCTAATAACAACAAGTGGGATGCTAGTTCTAATAACAACAGGTAATTGAGACCCCGACTGAGCCTTCTAAAGGTGGGATGCTAGTTCTAATAACAACAGGTGGGATGCTAGTTCTAATAACAACAGGTGGGATGCTAGTTCTAATAACAACAGTAAATTGAGACCCGGACTGGGCATTCAACAGGTGGGATGCTAGTTCTAATAACAACAAGTGGGATGCTAGTTCTAATAACAACAGGTGGGATGCTAGTTCTAATAACAACAGGTGGGATGCTAGTTCTAATAACAACAGGTGGGATGCTAGTTCTAATAACAACAGGTGGGATGCTAGTTCTAATAACAACAGGTGGGATGCTAGTTCTAATAACAACAGGTGGGATGCTAGTTCTAATAACAACAAGTGGGATGCTAGTTCTAATAACAACAGGTAATTGAGACCCCGACTGGGCCTTCTAAAGGTGGGATGCTAGTTCTAATAACAACAGGTAGGATGCTAGTTCTAATAACAACAGGTGGGATGCTAGTTCTAATAACAACAGGTGGGATGCTAGTTCTAATAACAACAAGTGGGATGCTAGTTCTAATAACAACAGGTAATTGAGACCCCGACTGGGCCTTCTAAAGGTGGGATGCTAGTTCTAATAACAACAGGTGGGATGCTAGTTCTAATAACAACAGGTGGGATGCTAGTTCTAATAACAACAGTAAATTGAGACCCGGACTGGGCATTCAACAGGTGGGATGCTAGTTCTAATAACAACAAGTGGGATGCTAGTTCTAATAACAACAGGTGGGATGCTAGTTCTAATAACAACAGGTGTGATGCTAGTTCTAATAACAACAAGTGGGATGCTAGTTCTAAAAACAACAGGTGGGATGCTAGTTCTAATAACAACAGGTGGGATGCTAGTTCTAATAACAACAGGTGGGATGCTAGTTCTAATAACAACAGGTGGGATGCTAGTTCTAATAACAACAGGTGGGATGCTAGATCTAATAATAACAGGTGGGATGCTAGTTCTAATAACAACAGGTGGGATGCTAGATCTAATAATAACAGGTGGGATGCTAGTTCTAATAACAACAGGTGGGATGCTAGTTCTAATAACAACAGGTGGGATGCTAGATCTAATAATAACAGGTGGGATGCTAGTTCTAATAATAACAGGTGGGATGCTAGTTCTAATAACAACAGGTGGGATGCTAGTTCTAATAACAACAGGTGGGATGCTAGTTCTAATAACAACAGGTGGGATGCTAGTTCTAATAACAACAGGTGGGATGCTAGTTATAATAACAACAGGTGGGATGCTAGTTCTAATAACAACAGGTGGGATGCTAGTTCTAATAACAACAAGTGGGATGCTAGTTCTAATAACAACAGGTAATTGAGACCCCGACTGGGCCTTCTAAAGGTGGGATGCTAGTTCTAATAACAACAGGTAGGATGCTAGTTCTAATAACAACAGGTGGGATGCTAGTTCTAATAACAACAGGTGGGATGCTAGTTCTAATAACAACAGGTGGGATGCTAGTTCTAATAACAACAGGTAATTGAGACCCCGACTGGGCCTTCTAAAGGTGGGATGCTAGTTCTAATAACAACAGGTAGGATGCTAGTTCTAATAACAACAGTTCTAATAACAACAGGTAATTGAGACCCCGACTGGGCCTTCTGAAGGTGGGATGCTAGTTCTAATAACAACAGGTAGGATGCTAGTTCTAATAACAACAGTTCTAATAACAACAGGTAGGATGCTAGTTCTAATAACAACAGTTCTAATAACAACAGGTAATTGATACCCCGACTGGGCCTTCTAAAGGTGGGATGCTAGTTCTAATAACAACAGGTAGGATGCTAGTTCTAATAACAACAGTTCTAATAACAACAGGTAATTGAGACCCCGACTGGGCCTTCTGAAGGTGGGATGCTAGTTCTAATAACAACAGGTAGGATGCTAGTTCTAATAACAACAGTTCTAATAACAACAGGTAGGATGCTAGTTCTAATAACAACAGTTCTAACAACAACAGGTAATTGAGACCCCGACTGGGCCTTCTAAAGGTGGGATGCTAGTTCTAATAACAACAGGTAGGATGCTAGTTCTAATAACAACAGTTCTAATAACAACAGGTAGGATGCTAGTTCTAATAACAACAGTTCTAATAACAACAGGTGGGATGCTAGTTCTAATAACAACAGGTTGGATGCTAGTTCTAATAACAACAGGTGGGATGCTAGTTCTAATAACAACAAGTGGGATGCTAGTTCTAATAACAACAGGTGGGATGCTAGTTCTAATAACAACAGGTGGGATGCTAGTTCTAATAACAACAGGTAGGATGCTAGTTCTAATAACAACAGGTGGGATGCTAGTTCTAATAACAACAGGTGGGATGCTAGTTCTAATAACAACAGTTCTAATAACAACAGGTGGGATGCTAGTTCTAATAACAACAGGTGGGATGCTAGTTCTAATAACAACAGGTGGGATGCTAGTTCTAATAACAACAGGTGGGATGCTAGTTCTAATAACAACAGGTGGGATGCTAGTTCTAATAACAACAGTTCTAATAACAACAGGTGGGATGCTAGTTTTAATAGCAACAGGTGGGATGCTAGTTCTAATAACAACAGTTCTAATAACAACAGGTGGGATGCTAGTTCTAATAACAACAGGTGGGATGCTAGTTCTAATAACAACAGTTCTAATAACAACAGGTGGGATGCTAGTTCTAATAACAACAGGTGGGATGCTAGTTCTAATAACAACAGTTCTAATAACAACAGGTGGGATGCTAGTTCTAATAACAACAGGTGGGATGCTAGTTCTAATAACAACAGGTGGGATGCTAGTTCTAATAACAACAGGTGGGATGCTAGTTCTAATAACAACAGTTCTAATAACAATAGGTAGGATGCTAGTTCTAATAACAACAGTTCTAATAACAACAGGTGGGATGCTAGTTCTAATAACAACAGGTGGGATGCTAGTTCTAATAACAACAGGTGGGATGCTAGTTCTAATAACAACAGGTGAGATGCTAGTTCTAATAACAACAGGTGGGATGCTAGTTCTAATAACAACAGGTGGGATGCTAGTTCTAATAACAACAGGTGGGATGCTAGTTCTAATAACAACAGGTGAGATGCTAGTTCTAATAATAACAGGTGGGATGCTAGTTCTAATAACAACAGGTGGGATGCTAGTTCTAATAACAACAGGTGGGATGCTAGTTCTAATAACATCAGGTGGGATGCTAGTTCTAATAACAACAGGTGGGATGCTAGTTCTAATAACAACAGTTCTAATAACAACAGGTGGGATGCTAGTTCTAATAACAACAGGTGGGATGCTAGTTCTAATAACAACAGGTGGGATGCTAGTTCTAATAACAACAGGTAATTGAGACCCGGACTGGGCCTTCTAAAGGTGGGATGCTAGTTCTAATAACAACAGGTAATTGAGACCCGGACTGGGCGGGGTCTGATCTCCTGATCTACTGTAAACTCTGTAACACTATGCAACATAACCACTTTCAAACTGTTTTTCCAACACAGGTGGTTGAATCGGTCTTCATGACTTTGGCTGAGGCTACACAGCAGCCAGCCAAGGCTACCATAAACACTCCCAGTCCCAGTCACATACACTCAGTCACTACGGCTAAACGGCAGGGCTGAAAGGACAGTAACTCAGCCCAGCATTAAGTGAGTCTGTGACAGAAATATGAATGTGATATTCCCTGTGGTATTTTTAACCATAGTATTGAATTCATCTAAAACACTTAAGGAAGCTTCCCTGGTCTGCCGCTGTTACTGCTCAGAGGGCTGTCTCTCTCTCTAACTCTCCTGAGAGACTTCTCATGCAACTAGAATCCTCACCACGGCAGTGTGGCCATCGCATGAGAGGAGAGCTCATAAAAACCTAATGAAGTTACAGAGAACTCCATAAAAAAAATCTCATTAGGCCTTCTGATACCTCAGAAATTAAAGTCTGGGCCCTCCTGAGGATTGGTGTAATAGAAGTGATGAGTAGCATGTCTGTAAAAGCTACAGGATCCAGCCGTGTCATCCAGAATGCTGAGACAATGAAGCCTGTTCTGTTAAGTGATGTAATAATCAGAACCAGCAGGTCACATGACTAAACGAGCTGACGGAGGCTTTACTTCTGAATCAAACCTGAAAAAAATCACCAGCTCCGTTTCCAAAGCATCCTCAACAGGAGAAAACTGCTTCCACCTCTGTGTTTACTTGTATATAAATACCTTGCATTTACACACTTTTCACAAAAGTTATTCACGTAAAAAGCCGTTGTTGAGAATGGAACAAAAACATATTAGCAAACGTTTATCTACACTGAACAAAAATAAAAACTCAACATGCAACAATTTCAAAGATTTTATTGAGTTCCAGTTCAGAGGAAATCAGTCCATTGAAATAAATAAATGAGGCTCTAATCTCTGGATTTCACATGATTGGGAATACAGATATGCACCTGTTAGTCGCAGATACCTTTTTTCTTTAAGTTAGGAGAGTGTGGATCAGAAAACTAGTCCGTATCTGGGATTACCACCGTTTGCTTCATGCAGCTGGACACATTGTTGATTGTGGAATGTTTTCCCACTCCTCTTCAATTACCAAGTTGCTGGATATTGGCGGGAAGCCCACTCCTCTTCAACGGCCAAGTTGCTGGATATTGGCAGGAAGTGGAACATGCTGTTGTACACGTCGATCCAGAGCATACCAAACATGCTCAATTGGTGACATATCTGGTGAGTATGCAGACTATGAAAGAACTGGGATATTTTCAGCTTCCAGGAATTGTGTACAGATCCTTGAGACATGGGGCCGTGCATTATCATGCTGAAACATGAGGTGATGGAGGAGGATGAATGGCGCGACAACGGACCTCAGGATCTCATCACGCTATCTCTGTGCATTCCATACATGCTGTCCACCATCTGCCCGGTACAGTTGATCCCGGGATTCATCTGTGAAGAGCACACTTCTCCAGCATACCAGTGGAGTGGCCATCGAAGGTTGAGCATTTCCCCACTGAAGTCGGTTACAATGCTGAACTGCAGTCAGGTCAAGACCCTGGTGAGGACAACGAGCACACAGATGAGCTTCCCTGAGACGGTTTCTGACAGTTTGTGCAGAAATTCTTTGCTTGTGTAAACCCACAGTTTCATCAGCTGTCTGGGTGGCTGGTCTCAGACGATCTGGATGTGGGAAGAAACTGGATGTGGACGTCCTGGGCTGGCGTGGATACACATGGTCTGGGGTTGTGAGACCTGTTAGATTAAGGCCAAATTCTCTAAAATGACGTTGGAGGCGGCTTATGGTAGAGAAATAAACATTATATTCTGTGAACAGCTCTGGTGTACATTCCTGCAGTCAGCATGCCAATTGCACGCTCCTTCAAGACTTGAGACATCTGTGGAATTGTGTTGTGTGACAAAACTGCACATTTTAGAGTGGCCTTTCATTGTCCCCAGCACAAGGTGCACCTGTGTAATGTTAATGCTGTTTCATGGGCTTATTGATATGCCACACCTGTCAGTTGGATGGATTATCTTGGCAAAGGATACATTTTCATAACAGGGATGCACAACATTTTTGAGAAATAAGCTTTTTGTGCGTTTGGAACATTTCAGGGATATTTATTTTTTGCTCGTGAAACATGGGACCAACTGCATTTATATTTGTATTCATGTATATAACATTCAATTTGTAAGTTAATACATTTAAATGTATTTTAATCCTGATTGGAGCAGCTAGTTAGGAGATGAAAATCACCACCCTCCTACCAGCGATCTAAGACTACCTACTTTTCTGAGAATCACTATTGTACTGAAACCCCCAAAATTATGAATAATGAAAGTCCTTGAGAGAGCTTTACACTAATCCAACACATCCTTATAAATTATACTAGGCTTTTCATATTCATCATCGCACCAGCTATTTCTCATGCTTCAGAGACATTTATCACTTACCTATGAATAATTCAGCTGTGTCAGAATAGTGAGTGCTGTACCTGAGAGGGAGGTGTGCGTTGGACATCAGTGGGGACTGACAACAGTGTTGTACATTCTGCTCTCAGAGTGGCCTGGCTGCAGCCTGCCACTACAACAGACCTTAAAGCATCAGCCTCTCAGTCTGACACTACAACAGACCTTAAAGTTTCAGCCTCTCAGTCTGACACTACAATAGACCTTAAAGCATCAGCCTCTCAGCATGACACTACAATAGACCTTAAAGCTTCAGCCTCTCAGTCTGACACTACAATAGACCTTAAAGCATCAGCCTCTCAGCCTGACACTACAACAGACCTTAAAGCGTCAGCCTCTCAGTCTGACACTACAACAGACCTTAAAGCTTCAGCCTCTCAGTCTGACACTACAACAGACCTTAAAGCTTCAGCCTCTCAGTCTGACACTACAATAGACCTTAAAGCATCAGCCTCTCAGCATGACACTACAATAGACCTTAAAGCTTCAGCCTCTCAGTCTGACACTACAATAGACCTTAAAGCATCAGCCTCTCAGCCTGACACTACAACAGACCTTAAAGCGTCAGCCTCTCAGTCTGACACTACAACAGACCTTAAAGCTTCAGCCTCTCAGTCTGACACTACAACAGACCTTAAAGCTTCAGCCTCTCAGTCTGACACTACAACAGACCTTAAAGCATCAGCCTCTCAGCCTGACACTACAATAGACCTTAAAGCTTCAGCCTCTCAGTCTGACACTACAATAGACCTTAAAGCATCAGCCTCTCAGCCTGACACTACAACAGACCTTAAAGCGTCAGCCTCTCAGTCTGACACTACAACAGACCTTAAAGCTTCAGCCTCTCAGTCTGACACTACAACAGACCTTAAAGCTTCAGCCTCTCAGTCTGACACTACAATAGACCTTAAAGCATCAGCCTCTCAGCCTGACACTACAACAGACCTTAAAGCGTCAGCCTCTCAGTCTGACACTACAACAGACCTTAAAGCTTCAGCCTCTCAGTCTGACACTACAACAGACCTTAAAGCATCAGCCTCTCAGCCTGACACTACAACAGACCTTAAAGCATCAGCCTCTCAGTCTGACACTACAACAGACCTTAAAGCATCAGCCTCTGTTGATTTATGAATTATGCGTCCTCTAAATGGAATATACATTCTTAGAGGAAATGTCAAGGATGAATAGGAGTGAAGTCATGGATAAAAGGAATGTATTTAACATGTTTATGGCATATCTGAATAGATTAGATGGATGGAAATTAAATGCTACTTTAGAGAGTGGTTGTTATTTACTACATTTGCACATTCAAATATACAGGGGTACATCTATATAGCATTCTGGATCCACAGAAATACGGCTGTAGGCATACTGTCGGGGGAGGACAGGTGTTCAGACATTCATTCAACAACACCTGATTACAGGTGAAATTTAACAGGGGACCTGATGAGAATTATAATCAGGTTCACCTGATTACAGGTGATATGGTAACAGGGGACCTGATGAGAATTATAATCAGGTTCACTTGATTACAGGTGATATGGTAACAGGATACATGTCTATAACATCAGAATGACATCTTTATGTCTGTAACATCAGAATGACATCTTTATGTCTATAACATCAGAATGACATCTTTATGTCTATAACATCAGAATGACATCTTTATGTCTATAACATCAGAATGACATCTTTATGTCTATAACATCAGAATGACATCTTTATGTCTGTAACATCAGAATGACATCTTTATGTCTGTAACATCAGAATGACATCTTTATGTCTGTAACATCAGAATGACATCTTTATGTCTGTAACATCAGAATGACATCTTTATGTCTGTAACATCAGAATGACATCTTTATGTCTGTAACATCAGAATGACATCTTTATGTCTGTAACATCAGAATGACATCTTTATGTCTGTAACATCAGAAGGACATCTTTATGTCTGTAACATCAGAATGACATCTTTATGTCTGTAACATCAGAATTACATCTTTATGTCTATAACATCAGAAGGACATCTTTATGTCTGTAACATCAGAATGACATCTTTATGTCTATAACATCAGAATGACATCTTTATGTCTGTAACATCAGAATGACATCTTTATGTCTATAACATCAGAATGACATCTTTATGTCTATAACATCAGAATGACATCTTTATGTCTGTAACATCAGAATGACATCTTTATGTCTGTAACATCAGAATGACATCTTTATGTCTGTAACATCAGAATGACATCTTTATGTCTATAACATCAGAATGACATCTTTATGTCCATGACATCAGAATGACATCTTTATGTCTATAACATCAGAATGACATCTTTATGTCTATAACATCAGAATGACATCTTTATGTCTATAACATCAGAATGACATCTTTATGTCTATAACATCAGAATGACATCTTTATGTCCATGACATCAGAATGACATCTTTATGTCTATAACATCAGAATGACATCTTTATGTCTATAACATCAGAATGACATCTTTATGTCCATGACATCAGAATGACATCTTTATGTCTATAACATCAGAATGACATCTTTATGTCTATAACATCAGAATGACATCTTTATGTCCATGACATCAGAATGACATCTTTATGTCTATAACATCAGAATGACATCTTTATGTCTATAACATCAGAATGACATCTTTATGTCCATGACATCAGAATGACATCTTTATGTCTATAACATCAGAATGACATCTTTATGTCTATAACATCAGAATGACATCTTTATGTCCATGACATCAGAATGACATCTTTATGTCTGTAACATCAGAATGACATTTTAAAGTGTGAACCTGAATACCATTTACATGTACAACACGTTCATTATGCAGAAATACTCTGCCGTTTATTTGGCATAAATCACAATAGATTATGGTAATGTGAACCCTGGATGCAGACTAGATGTAGATATGGTGAGTGGGATTAAATATGCTGTGCGTGTCTGACCCTCGGAGAGTGGAGAGTAGCTATCTAAGATTTATAAGGCGTCTATAGCGACGGATCGACTAAATCACCAGGGATGGTTTAAACATCCTGCAGTAACTGCACACTCCACAGACTGACCTGCTAGAGTGTCACAACGTGAAAACAACTCCAATAACTCACATCTCTGATGCTCAAGTGTTGTTGTTTTTTAAAATCTTTCATAACATTTGTTGACTTTTTTTCCAGGTATGCGATCCGATGTTCCATTTTTGTGACCTAAAACTAAAGAAGGCCTGGACTGGAAATCTGGATAGCACAGATAACAAGTGAAAAATGTTGTTCCCAATCTGTTCGAGGCAGGAGTAGTCAGGAGTAGGACCTCTCATCACCCTCCTCTTCATTAGGAAGTCTCTAATCTCTCCTCTCTCCCAGCCTGATAAGGATCAGCACTAACGCAGACTGAGTCAAAGTTCAAACAGACGTCGATGTTTTCGTGCTTAACTTACTGAAGTTCCTGTATGTTCATTAGACAGCTTGATCAGCTAATTCTTACTTTACATTCTCCAATACCCAAAAAGATGTGGAAGCCGTGGAGAGCCGTGGCTGAGAGGCGATAAGGGGAGGCTGTTGTAGTATCAGGGCTGACTGCCACCCCCTGCCTCTCCTGCTCCATCAAGCCTTTAGCCCTGACTAGAGAGCCAAGGGGAAGGCCTCTGTGGGATGAGAGAGGCTTTAAGTTTCCTGATACTGTGCAGGAGAGGAGGAGGAAGGAGAGAGGAAGGGGAGAGGGAGGATGAGAAGAGGAGGGAGGACAGGAGGGAGGACAGGAGGAGAAAAAGAGGAGGAAGGAGAGAGGGAGGATGAGAAGAGGAGAGAGGGAGGGAGGACAGGAGGAGAAAAAGAGGAGGAAGGGGAGAGGAAGGGGAGAGGGAGGATGAGAAGAGGAGAGAGGGAGGGAGGGAGGACAGGAGGAGAAAAGGAGGAGGAAGGTGAGAGGGAGGATGGGAAGAGGAGAGAGGGAGGGAGGACAGGAGGAGAAAAGGAGGAGGAAGGAGAGAGAGAGGATGAGAAGAGGAGAGAGGGGGGAGGACAGGAGGAGAAAAGGAGAAAGAAGGAGAGAGGGAGGATGGGAAGAGGAGAGAGGGAGGGAGGACAGGAGGAGAAAAGGAGGAGGAAGGAGAGAGGGTGGATGAGAAGAGGAGAGAGGGAGGACAGGAGGAGAAGTATCTCAGAGATCTGTGTCTGCTGGCCTTGATTTCATCATGCAGTCCCATCTCCCCTCCGCCCGACAACATGGTCCCTGTTCTCGTAAATGTTGCATCGCTATTTAAAAAGCCTACCACCAGTCTCACATCACTTTCCATTGGCCCAAGGCACACATTAAAGGAACTATTTATACAAATCCCTTTTTCCCTGAAATTATTTTTCAAAGAGAAGATATTATTTTGTCCTCTTCTGGAATCAAAGGCTAATCTCTCTGGAGAAACGGACATCAAACTAACACCGGAGCAAGAGGACCAGAGAGAGAGAGGAACAGACTGCATCAACTACTTATCATGTTGGCTCTTATTTTTGTTTACTTGTTTACGGGTCCCAATATTGTCACATGATGTTTGGTGACATCTAGACTGCTACTAATTGGTTCTGGCATGTTTCTTATAACTGTTTTAAAACTATCAATGTAAAAACACTATTTATTTTATCACCGATGTTCTGAAAATATAGTTTACATGCTCCAAAGTGACCAAAACCAAAGATGACAAGATGTTAAGAGATTGGATAGGTTTTGGGGTTAAATAGTATTTCTCACATGCTTCGTAAACAACAGGTGACATGCGGACTTAGTTCCCCCCACAACGCAGAGAGAAAAAGAAAAAAGAAAAGAAAATAATAATAATAATAACAATAATAATAACAATAATAATAATAATAATAATAATAACAATAATAATAATAATAACAATAATAATAATAATAATAATAATAACAATAATAATAATAATAACAATAATAATAACAATAATAATAACAATAATAATAATAATAATAATAATTATAACAATAATAATAATAATAATAACAATAATAATAATAATAATAACAATAATAATAATAATAACAATAATAATAATAATAATAATAATAACAATAATAATAATCATCATAATAACAATAATAATAACAATAATAATAATAACAACACAAGGAATAATCCACAAATCCATAACTTGGTTATATACACTCGGTACCAGTACTGAGTCAATGTGCAGGGGTACGAGGTAATAACATGGCTATATACACTGGGTACCAGTACTGAGTCAATGATAACATGGCTATATACACATGGCATCAGTACTGAGTCAGTGATAACATGGCTTTATACACTGGGTACCAGTACTGAGTCAATGTGCAGGGGTACCAGGTAATTGAGGTAGATGTGTACATATAGATAGGGATACAATGACAAGGCAACAGGATAGAAAATAAACAGTAGCAGCAGTATACTGTAGGTAGGGATAAAGGATAGATAATAGACAGTAACAGCAGTATACTGTAGGTAGGGGTAAAGGATAGATAATAGACAGTAACAGCAGTATACTGTAGGTAGGGGTAAAGGATAGATAATAGACAGTAACAGCAGTATACTGTAGGTAGGGGTAAAGGATAGATAATAGACAGTAACAGCAGTGTACTGTAGGTAGGGGTAAAGGATAGATAATAGACAGTAGCAGCAGTATACTGTAGGTAGGGGTAAAGGATAGATAATAGACAGTAACAGCAGTATACTGTAGGTAGGGGTAAAGGATAGATAATAGACAGTAACAGCAGTATACTGTAGGTAGGGGTAAAGGATAGATAATAGACAGTAACAGCAGTATACTGTAGGTAGGGGTAAAGGATAGATAATAGACAGTAACAGCAGTATACTGTAGGTAGGGGTAAAGGATAGATAATAGACAGTAACAGCAGTATACTGTAGGTAGGGGTAAAGGATAGATAATAGACAGTAACAGCAGTGAATGTGATGAGTCAACAGAGTTGGAGCAGAAAGGGTTAATGCAGACAGTCCAGGAAGCTGTTTGGTTACTATTCAACTAACTACTTATCAGTCTCATGTCCTGGGGGTAGAAGCTGTTTGGTTACTATTCAACTAACTACTTATCAGTCTCATGTCCTGGGGGTAGAAGCTGTTTGGTTACTATTCAACTAACTACTTATCAGTCTTATGGCTTGGAGGTAGAAGCTGTTCAGGGTCCTGTTGGTTCCAGACTTGGTGTTCTGGTACCGCTTGCCGTGTGCTAGCAGAGAGAACAGTCTATGACTTGGTGCATCGGTACAGCTTGCCGTGCGGTAGCAGAGAGAACAGTCTATTACTTGGGTGGCTGGATTCTTTGACCATTTTTAGGGCCTTCCTCTGACACCGCCTGGTATAGAGGACCTGGATGGCAGGGAGCTCGGCCCCAGTGATGTGCTGGTGACCCTCTGTACCGCCTTGCGGTCGGATGCCAAGTAGTTACCCTACCAAGCGGTGATGCAGCCAGTCAAGATGCTCTCAATGGTGCAGCTGTAGAACTTTCAGTATCTGAGGGCCCATGCCGAATCTTTTCAGCCTCCTGGATCTGAGGGCCCATGCCAAATCTTATCAAGGCTCCTGGATCTGAGGGCCCATGCCGAATCTTATCAAGGCTCCTGGATCTGAGGGCCCATTCCGAATCTTATCAAGGCTCCTGGATCTGAGGGCCCATGCCAAATCTTATCAAGGCTCCTGGATCTGAGGGCCCATGCCAAATCTTATCAAGGCTCCTGGATCTGAGGGCCCATGCCGAATCTTATCAAGGCTCCTGGATCTGAGGGCCCATGCCAAATCTTATCAAGGCTCCTGGATCTGAGGGCCCATGCCGAATCTTATCAAGGCTCCTGGATCTGAGGGCCCATGCCGAATCTTATCAAGGCTCCTGGATCTGAGGGCCCATGCCGAATCTTATCAAGGCTCCTGGATCTGAGGGCCCATGCCAAATCTTATCAAGGCTCCTGGATCTGAGGGCCCATGCCTAATCTTATCAAGGCTCCTGGATCTGAGGGCCCATGCCGAATCTTATCAAGGCTCCTGGATCTGAGGGCCCATGCCTAATCTTATCAAGGCTCCTGGATCTGAGGGCCCATGCCAAATCTTATCAAGGCTCCTGGATCTGAGGGCCCATGCCGAATCTTATCAAGGCTCCTGGATCTGAGGGCCCATGCCAAATCTTATCAAGGCTCCTGGATCTGAGGGCCCATGCCGAATCTTATCAAGGCTCCTGGATCTGAGGGCCCATGCCGAATCTTATCAAGGCTCCTGGATCTGAGGGCCCATGCCAAATCTTATCAAGGCTCCTGGATCTGAGGGCCCACGCCAAATCTTATCAAGGCTCCTGGATCTGAGGGCCCACGCCAAATCTTATCAAGGCTCCTGGATCTGAGGGCCCATGCCGAATCTTATCAAGGCTCCTGGATCTGAGGGCCCACGCCAAATCTTATCAAGGCTCCTGGATCTGAGGGCCCACGCCAAATCTTATCAAGGCTCCTGGATCTGAGGGCCCACGCCAAATCTTATCAAGGCTCCTGGATCTGAGGGCCCATGCCAAATCTTATCAAGGCTCCTGGATCTGAGGGCCCATGCCGAATCTTATCAAGGCTCCTGGATCTGAGGGCCCATGCCAAATCTTATCAAGGCTCCTGGATCTGAGGGCCCATGCCGAATCTTATCAAGGCTCCTGGATCTGAGGGCCCATGCCGAATCTTATCAAGGCTCCTGGATCTGAGGGCCCATGCCAAATCTTATCAAGGCTCCTGGATCTGAGGGCCCATGCCTAATCTTATCAAGGCTCCTGGATCTGAGGGCCCATGCCGAATCTTATCAAGGCTCCTGGATCTGAGGGCCCATGCCAAATCTTATCAAGGCTCCTGGATCTGTGGGCCCATGCCAAATCTTATCAAGGCTCCTGGATCTGAGGGCCCATGCCGAATCTTATCAAGGCTCCTGGATCTGAGGGCCCATGCCAAATCTTATCAAGGCTCCTGGATCTGAGGGCCCATGCCGAATCTTATCAAGGCTCCTGGATCTGAGGGCCCATGCCGAATCTTATCAAGGCTCCTGGATCTGAGGGCCCATGCCAAATCTTATCAAGGCTCCTGGATCTGAGGGCCCACGCCAAATCTTATCAAGGCTCCTGGATCTGAGGGCCCACGCCAAATCTTATCAAGGCTCCTGGATCTGAGGGCCCACGCCAAATCTTATCAAGGCTCCTGGATCTGAGGGCCCACGCCAAATCGTATCAAGGCTCCTGGATCTGAGGGCCCACGCCAAATCTTATCAAGGCTCCTGGATCTGAGGGCCCACGCCAAATCTTATCAAGGCTCCTGGATCTGAGGGCCCACGCCAAATCTTATCAAGGCTCCTGGATCTGAGGGCCCACGCCAAATCTTATCAAGGCTCCTGGATCTGAGGGCCCACGCCAAATCGTATCAAGGCTCCTGGATCTGAGGGCCCACGCCAAATCTTATCAAGGCTCCTGGATCTGAGGGCCCACGCCAAATCTTATCAAGGCTCCTGGATCTGAGGGCCCATGCCGAATCTTATGTCTCATCATCGTCGGTGATCAGGCCTACCACCGTAGTGTCATCGGTAAACTTAATGATGGTGTTACTGGTTTTACTTATAATAACTGTTCAATCAAAATCTGCATTTAACACATTTACCAGCGGCACATTTTTCACCCCGGACGCTTTATCTGGGCCTGGTTCTACAGGACCTCCACCAGCCCTAAAAGCTACGTGGTAACATTAACACTCATAATATACAGGAGAACTATCACCGTGTGGTGAGGATCGCCGTGCTGCCAGCCCAGCTTCAGATCGAATCGGCAGGGCAATTGAAGTGTAGGAAAGGATGAAACAGCGTCTGTGTCCCCAGTAAGTACAGATAGTAGTATATATCCCCTGGCACAGTCCCCGCAGCCGGACGGCTTTGGAAAGACATACTGTCGGCATCCTCAACCGGTGTCGCTCATTCAGCCGACAGAAACTTTCAACCGGTTCTCCCCACTAAGCAGCGAGTCAGAGGCCGAGCCTTCTCTGGTCTCTACTCCTTCCGTTACGGGATCTGAGACGCCGAAGGCTCCCACCATTAGCTCTGACAAATTGAAAACCCTAGTCGTTGGCGACTCCATTACCCGCAGTACTAGACTTAAAACGAATCATCCAGCGACCATACACTGTTTACCAGGGGGCAGGGCTACCGACGTTAAGGCTAATCTGAAGATGGTGCTGGCTAAAGCTAAAACTGGCGAGTGTAGAGAGTATAGAGATATTATTATCCACGTCGGTACCGACGATGTTAGGATGAAACAGTCAGAGGTCACCAAGCACATCTAGAAAGATGTTTTGGTGTCAAGTAATTGTCTCTGGCCCGTCCCAGTTAGGGGGAGTGATGAGCTCTACAGCAGTAATTGTCTCTGGCCCCTCCCAGTTAGGGGGAGTGATGAGCTCTACAGCAGTAATTGTCTCTGGCCCCTCCCAGTTAGGGGGAGTGATGAGCTCTACAGCAGTAATTGTCTCTGGCCCCTCCCAGTTAGGGGGAGTGATGAGCTCTACAGCAGTAATTGTCTCTGGCCCCTCCCAGTTAGGGGAAGTGATGAGCTCTACAGCAGTAATTGTCTCTGGCCCCTCCCAGTTAGGGGAAGTGATGAGCTCTATAGCAGCAGCATACCACCCAGCATACCACTGCTGGCTTGCTTCTGAAGCTAAGCAGGGTTGGTCCTGGTCAGTCCTTGGATGGGAGACCAGATGCTGCTGGAAGTGGTGTTGGAGGGCCAGTAGGAGGCACTCTTTCCACTGGTCTAAAAAATATCCCAATGCCCCAGGGCAGTGATTGGGGACACTGCCCTGTGTAGGGTGCCGTCTCTCGGATGGGATGTTAAAACGGGTGTCCTGACTCTCTGAGGTCATTAAAGATCCCATGGCACTTATCGTAAGAGTAGGGGTGTTAACCCCGGTGTCCTGGCTAAATTCCCAATCTGGCCCTCAAACCATCACGGTCACATAATAATCCCCAGTTTACAATTGGCTCATTCATCCCCCTCCTCTCCCCTGTAACTATTTCCCCAGGTTGTTGCTGCAAATGAGAACGTGTTCTCAGTCAACTTACCTGGTAAAATAACAGATAAATAAATAAATGAAAATAAAGGACCAAGCCTGACCTGCTGAGGAGTGATGGACTCCATCCTAGCTGGAGGTGTGCTCTCATCTTATTAATATAGACAGGGCTCTAACTCCCCTCGCTCCACAATGAGACAGGGTTCAGGCCAGGCAGCAGGGTGTTAGCCAGCCTGCCAGCTTAGTGGAGTCTGCCACTAGCACAGTCAGTGTAGTCAGCTCAGCTATCCCCATTGAGACCGTGTCTGTGCCTCAATCTAGGTTGGGCAAAACTAAACATGACGGTGTTCGTTTTAGCAATCCCACGGGAATAAAGACCTCCCCCATTCCTGTCATTATTGAAAGAGATTGTGATACCTCACATCTCAAAATAGGGCTACTTAATGTTAGATCCCTCATTTCCAAGGCAGTTATAGTCAATGAACTAATCACTGATCATAATCTTGATGTGATTGGCCTGACTGAAACATGGCTTAAGCCTGATGAATTTACTGTGTTAAATGAGGCCTCTCCTCCTGGTTACGCTAGTGACCATATCCCCCGCACATCCCGCAAAGGTGGAGGTGTTGCTAACATTTACGACAACAAATGTCTATTTACCCCCAAAAATTACTGTGTCTGTAATACTAACCTCAAATCATCACCTCAGATACTACGTCTGTAATCCTAACCTCAAATCATCACCTCAGATACTGTGTCTGTAATCCTAACCTCAAATCAACACCTCAGATACTGTGTCTGTAATCCTAACCTCAAATCATCGCCTCAGATACTGTGTCTGTAATACTAACCTCAAATCTTCACCTCAGATACTGTGTCTGTAATACTAACCTCAAATCAACACCTCAGATACTGTGTCTGTAATCCTAACCTCAAATCAACACCTCAGATACTGTGTCTGTAATACTAACCTCAAATCATCGCCTCAGATACTGTGTCTGTAATACTAACCTCAAATCTTCACCTCAGATACTGTGTCTGTAATCCTAACCTCAAATCATCGCCTCAGATACTGTGTCTGTAATACTAACCTCAAATCATCGCCTCAGATACTGTGTCTGTAATACTAACCTCAAATCATCACCTCAGATACTGCGTCTGTAATCCTAACCTCAAATCATCACCTCAGATACTGTGTCTGTAATACTAACCTCAAATCATCGCCTCAGATACTGTGTCTGTAATACTAACCTCAAATCATCACCTCAGATACTGCGTCTGTAATCCTAACCTCAAATCATCACCTCAGATACTGTGTCTGTAATCCTAACCTCAAATCATCAAATCAGATTCTGTGTCTGTAATCCTAACCTCAAATCCCCACCTCATATCAAATCAAAGCATAGATGACTGTCTGTTTACTGCTCAGTGTAAAATCTCAGCGAAAGTCAGACTGAAGTACCTTCACGTTCTACTGTAATCAGAGAGCCACAGACTGGTGGAACAATATTAAAATGGATTCCTGTGTTTTCAAGACACTGAAGACATTGATGTGTTCTCCTGTTTTATCAACACTGTAGACTAGACATATCAACGTGTACAGTATGATACGTCTCCATAGCTGGAATTCAGTGACACAAAACCAGGATGATATTTCATTCTTCCACTGGATTTGAAAGAAACGGTGATACTTTGCATAATTAGTCATTTAATGACGCATCGTTTGCTCCTTTAGCAACTCAAACGGGAAGAGAGAAAAGCTCCTGCTTAAATTCCCACTGACAGAATAGAGGGGACATTAGGGGGAGTTTAGAACACAGTATCTGAGCAGGGCTAGTTTAGAACACAGTATCTGAACAGGGCTAGTTTAGAACACAGTATCTGAGCAGGGCTAGTTTGGAACACAGTATCTGAACAGGGCTAGTTTGGAACACAGTATCTGAGCAGGGCTAGTTTAGAACACAGTATCTGAGCAGGGCTAGTTTAAAACAAAGTATCTGAGCAGGGCTAGTTTAGAACACAGTATCTGAGCAGGGCTAGTTTAGAACACAGTATCTGAACAGGGCTAGTTTAGAACACAGTATCTGAGCAGGGCTGGTTTGGAACACAGTATCTGAACAGGGCTAGTTTGGAACACAGTATCTGAGCAGGGCTAGTTTAGAACACAGTATCTGAACAGGGCTAGTTTAGAACACAGTATCTGAGCAGGGCTAGTTTAGAACACAGTATCTGAGCAGGGCTAGTTTAGAACACAGTATCTGAACAGGGCTAGTTTAGAACACAGTATCTGAGCAGGGCTGGTTTGGAACACAGTATCTGAACAGGGCTAGTTTGGAACACAGTATCTGAGCAGGGCTAGTTTAGAACACAGTATCCGAGCAGGGCTAGTTTGGGTGGTTTATAAGTTAACTTGCTAGAAGACCATTTATGCTCCAGGGAATCTGGCACATCAGACCGGTAACATTCTTTAACGCTGAGTCAATGAAACATTTAAGGTGATCTCTATTGTACCTAACAGCACACTGTGTGGTCCTCTGTGTTTAAAGTGATATAGGCGGTGCATGTGGTGGTGGTACATGTATTTTAGCTGGTAGACACACCAAGGTACAGCCAGGCGTACTGTTCTGTTAACATACGCAGGATATAGCACACATTCCTCCTGCCTCTTCAGCAGGGCACCAACATACTTACTTAGGTCTTTGTTTTCCTTGTGGAGCGTAGGACATCAATGACAGGGCACCAACATGACCTGTATCTATATCAGCAGAGAGTCGTGTGCCAATTTCTTTCATTTCCTCATGATACGTCTCTGTGGTGCTTTGAAAAGCCTCAATGTAAAATGGGAGTTTCCATAATGAATATCCCAACCCTCCCGAGGCATCCCGTTTAACTTTGCCCAGTCTGGAATCCTCTGGAGCCTTCATTATGTGTCATTAGACTTCATAAGGTTTTCATGAGTTACTTTACCCTGCCGCTCCCATAGAACACTGTGCAGATTTCACAGGCAGTTTATCCACTTGCAGACATAACCAGCCAAAGCAGTAGTCCCCATAGTAAAGTGTCATCCCAAAAGACCAACCAACATTCTCTGAATATTCTCAGACTCAAAGAGCACATATCCTTTTCTGTAGACAGATACAGTGGTTACTCCACAGTCAATCCTTTTCTGTAGACAGATACAGTGGTTACTCCACAGTCAATCCTTTTCTGTAGACAGATACAGTGGTTACTCCACAGTCAATCCTTTTCTGTAGACAGATACAGTGGTTACTCTACAGTCAATCCTTTTCTGTAGACAGATACAGTGGCTACTCCACAGTCAATCCTTTTCTGTAGACAGATACAGTGGTTACTCCACAGTCAATCCTTTTCTGTAGACAGATACAGTGGCTACTCCACTGTCAAATGTTTGCCTGCCGACAGTACTCCGAACCAGAAGGTGGCAGTAGTGTTGTTTGGCAATGCATGTGTTGCTTTATGGTCTAGTCTAGTCAATGTTATCTAGCTAGCCAGCTAGCTTGCTCTAATGTTGCTATTGTTGTAGAATGCCCCTGTTGATACTAGCCAGATAGCCACAGCTAGATATCTAGCTAGCAAAATTACTAAAAAAATACTATTTCATTCATTCTCCATAATCACAGACCATAGATACATTCTTAGCTAGATAGGTAAAATAAAGACACTGCATTGACTCTCGGCAGCTAGCTACAGACAGCTAGCTACAGACAGTTAGCTACAGACAGTTAGCTACAGACAGCTAGCTACAGACAGTTAGCTACAGACAGCTAGCTACAGACAGCTAGCTACAGGCAGCTAGCTACAGACAGCTAGTTACAGGCAGCTAGCTACAGACAGCCACCTCCACCTCCACCCTGACACAAACACCTCCACCCTGACACAACCACCTCCACCCTGACACAAACACCTCCACCCTGACACAAACACCTCCACCCTGACACAACCACCTCCACCCTGACACAACCACCTCCACCCTGACGCAAACACCTCCACCATGACGCAACCACCTCCACCTTGACACAACCACCTGCACCCTGACACAACCACCTCTGACCCCCAGCCACCTCCATCCTGACACAACTACCTCCACCCCGGCACAACCTACTCCGACCCCCAGCTACCTCCACCCCCAGCCACCTCCACCCTGACACAACCTCCTCTGACCCCCAGCCACCTCCACCCTGAACCAATCACCTCCGACCCCCAGCCACCTCCACCCACCACCCGAGAACCCCTGTTCCATCTTCTGAAGTCATCTTAATCAGAGAGCAGAGCTGTGGCCAATCAAAGGTCTTAAAGAACTCCATCTCCCACTACAGGCCACCAGAGGATTATAAATCCACTATCCAGAACGCTCTTCTTCGATCCAGGCCTCGACGTCTAATGAGAAGTCCCTAAAGCCCGAGATCACAGTGAGTCCTGGCCTAGAGACGACTGTACTGGGGCCCGCTGGAGGTGAGTCCTTATCCCGAGGAGATCCTATCTGCAGATGGAGACAGATACTGGCTTATGAGTGTGTGGGATGATTAAAGAGTGGCAAAGGATTAGTGGAGTAGGTCGGGAAGCTCCAGAGAGTCTCATCTACATGGTGTTTAATGCTGGCTGATAAGTGGTAGCAGAGCAGCACCACCTGAAGGCATGCGGAGGATTTATTTACACACATCTTAGACATCTTAAAGGGATTAAGGCTGTTTTACTGACACTACAATAGGCTCCTTTGTCTCTGTGCTGCTTAATTACACAATTAGACCACAATGCACTGCAATACTAAGCAGGCATGTTAATGCAGTATAGTTTGACGGGTTGCCCATACCTCAAAGGTCTGATCTAATCCGGTCCGAAAGATATACATTTCCCACTGTGTCAGTGATTACATTGTCTCATCATGAAAACAATTAGTAACATTGTGTTTCCTAACTGAATGCAATGTGTCAGTGGTTACATTGTCTCATCATGAAAACAATTAGTAACATTGTGTTTCCTAACTGAATGCAGTGTGTCAGTGATTACATTGTCTCATCATGAAAACAATTAGTAACATTGTGTTTCCTAACTGAATGCAGTGTGTCAGTGATTACATTGTCTCATCATGAAAACAATTAGTAACATTGTGTTTCCTAACTGAATGCAATGTGTCAGTGGTTACATTGTCTCATCGTGAAAACAATGAGTAACATTGTGTTTCCTAACTGAATGCAATGTGTCAGTGGTTACATTGTCTCATCATGAAAACAATGAGTAACATTGTGTTTCCTAACTGAATGCAATGTGTCAGTGGATACATTGTCTCATCATGAAAACAATTAGTAACATTGTGTTTCCTAACTGAATGCAATGTGTCAGTGGTTACGTTGTCTCATCGTGAAAACAATGAGTAACATTGTGTTTCCTAACTGAATGCAATGTGTCAGTGGTTACATTGTCTCATCGTGAAAACAATGAGTAACATTGGGTTTCCTAACTGAATGCAATGTGTCAGTGATTACATTGTCTCATCATGAAAACAATTAGTAACATTGTGTTTCCTAACTGAATGCAATGTGTCAGTGGTTACATTGTCTCATCATGAAAACAATGAGTAACATTGTGTTTCCTAACTGAATGCAATGTGTCAGTGATTACATTGTCTCATCATGAAAACAATGAGTAACATTGTGTTTCCTAACTGAATGCAATGTGTCAGTGGATACATTGTCTCATCATGAAAACAATTAGTAACATTGTGTTTCCTAACTGAATGCAGTGTGTGGTGTCTAAATACTGAGTCTTACGAAATGCAGCTCGATAATCTGCCTACTGAGTGGGAGGGAGCAGAAAAATAACACAGTAAACCCTGTAAATATATCCCTGAGCTCCAGATCATTGCTTTAACTCAACGTAGCGGCAGTCAAATAGAAACCTAACAAGAAACACATTGAACCAAACCTGCATCAATATTCATGACAACAAACATTATTAACGTGACAATTAGTCAATGGTCTGTTTCTCTCCGTTAGACGGTGTGAGAAGAGACGACTCGACTCCAACAGGGTCTCTGTCACGCTGCCGTCCACTACCCTTAGGATGTTACTGTCTCTCTGGCAGCTTATTAAAATAAATCAGGTCTGTGGACTGTCACTTCCTCTAATAGGAAGGAGGACTCTGCAAGCCCATCCTCAACACTGACTGATGCTGAAGGCTGAGGGTTGGGGGGGGGGGGGGGGGGGGCTAAAGTGGACAATTAAGAGGAATATTCTACCAGCCAGATGGAATATTCCTGGTTTTAATCATGTAGGCGGCAGCTAAATTCCAGAAGCTGATTTTTTCAAGTTAATGTGCAGCGTTCTCATGTCACTTTGAACTCCTGCCCTCATTCCCTGGTCTCTGTACTGAACTGGTTCCCTGGTTCCCTGGTCTCTGTACTGAACTGGTTCCCTGGTCTCTATACTGAACTGGTTCCCTGGTCTCTATACTGAACTGGTTCCCTGGTCTCTGTACTGAACTGGTTCCCTGGTCTCTGTACTGAACTGGTTCCCTGGTCTCTGTACTGAACTGGTTCCCTGGTCTCTGTACTGAACTGGTTCCCTGGTCTCTGTACTGAACTGGTTCCCTGGTCTCTGTACTGAACTGGTTCCCTGGTCTCTATACTGAACTGGTTCCCTGGTCTCTATACTGAACTGGTTCCCTGGTCTCTGTACTGAACTGGTTCCCTGGTCTCTGTACTGAACTGGTTCCCTGGTCTCTATACTGAACTGGTTCCCTGGTCTCTATACTGAACTGGTTCCCTGGTCTCTATACTGAACTGGTTCCCTGGTCTCTGTACTGAACTGGTTCCCTGGTCTCTATACTGAACTGGTTCCCTGGTCTCTATACTGAACTGGTTCCCTGGTCTCTGTACTGAACTGGTTCCCTGGTCTCTGTACTGAACTGGTTCCCTGGTCTCTGTACTGAACTGGTTCCCTGGTCTCTGTACTGAACTGGTTCCCTGGTCTCTGTACTGAACTGGTTCCCTGGTCTCTGTACTGAACTGGTTCCCTGGTCTCTATACTGAACTGGTTCCCTGGTCTCTGTACTGAACTGGTTCCCTGGTCTCTGTACTGAACTGGTTCCCTGGTCTCTATACTGAACTGGTTCCCTGGTCTCTGTACTGAACTGGTTCCCTGGTCTCTGTACTGAACTGGTTCCCTGGTCTCTGTACTGAACTGGTTCCCTGGTCTCTATACTGAACTGGTTCCCTGGTCTCTGAACTGAACTGGTTCCCTGGTCTCTATACTGAACTGGTTCCCTGGTCTCTGTACTGAACTGGTTCCCTGGTCTCTGTACTGAACTGGTTCCCTGGTCTCTGTACTGAACTGGTTCCCTGGTCTCTATACTGAACTGGTTCCCTGGTCTCTGAACTGGTTCCCTGGTCTCTATACTGAACTGGTTCCCTGGTCTCTATACTGAACTGGTTCCCTGGTCTCTGAACTGAACTGGTTCCCTGGTCTCTATACTGAACTGGTTCCCTGGTCTCTATACTGAACTGGTTCCCTGGTTCCCTGGTCTCTGTACTGAACTGGTTCCCTGGTCTCTATACTGAACTGGTTCCCTGGTCTCTATACTGAACTGGTTCCCTGGTCTCTGTACTGAACTGGTTCCCTGGTCTCTGTACTGAACTGGTTCCCTGGTCTCTATACTGAACTGGTTCCCTGGTCTCTATACTGAACTGGTTCCCTGGTCTCTGTACTGAACTGGTTCCCTGGTCTCTATACTGAATTGGTTCCCTGGTATCTGTACTGAACTGGTTCCCTGGTCTCTGTACTGAACTGGTTCCCTGGTCTCTGTACTGAACTGGTTCCCTGGTCTCTGTACTGAACTGGTTCCCTGGTCTCTGTACTGAACTGGTTCCCTGGTCTCTGTACTGAACTGGTTCCCTGGTCTCTGTACTGAACTGGTTCCCTGGTCTCTGTACTGAACTGGTTCCCTGGTCTCTATACTGAACTGGTTCCCTGGTCTCTGAACTGAACTGGTTCCCTGGTCTCTATACTGAACTGGTTCCCTGGTCTCTATACTGAACTGGTTCCCTGGTCTCTATACTGAACTGGTTCCCTGGTCTCTATACTGAACTGGTTCCCTGGTCTCTGTACTGAACAGGTTCCCTGGTCTCTATACTGAACTGGTTCCCTGGTCTCTATACTGAACTGGTTCCCTGGTCTCTATACTGAACTGGTTCCCTGGTCTCTGTACTGAACTGGTTCCCTGGTCTCTGTACTGAACTGGTTCCCTGGTCTCTGTACTGAACTGGTTCCCTGGTCTCTATACTGAACTGGTTCCCTGGTCTCTGTACTGAACTGGTTCCCTGGTCTCTATACTGAACTGGTTCCCTGGTCTCTGTACTGAACTGGTTCCCTGGTCTCTATACTGAACTGGTTCCCTGGTCTCTATACTGAACTGGTTCCCTGGTCTCTATACTGAACTGGTTCCCTGGTCTCTGTACTGAACTGGTTCCCTGGTCTCTATACTGAACTGGTTCCCTGGTCTCTATACTGAACTGGTTCCCTGGTCTCTAGACTGAACTGGTTCCCTGGTCTCTGTACTGAACTGGTTCCCTGGTCTCTGTACTGAACTGGTTCCCTGGTCTCTGTACTGAACTGGTTCCCTGGTCTTTGTACTGAACTGGTTCCCTGGTCTCTGTACTGAACTGGTTCCCTGGTCTCTATACTGAACTGGTTCCCTGGTCTCTGTACTGAACTGGTTCCCTGGTCTCTGTACTGAACTGGTTCCCTGGTCTCTGTACTGAACTGGTTCCCTGGTCTCTGTACTGAACTGGTTCCCTGGTCTCTATACTGAACTGGTTACCTGGTTCCCTGGTCTCTATACTGAACTGGTTCCCTGGTCTCTATACTGAACTGGTTCCCTGGTCTCTATACTGAACTGGTTCCCTGGTCTCTATACTGAACTGGTTCCCTGGTCTCTGTACTGAACTGGTTCTCTGGTCTCTGTACTGAACTGGTTCCCTGGTCTCTGTACTGAACTGGTTCCCTGGTCTCTATACTGAACTGGTTACCTGGTCTCTATACTGAACTGTTTCCCTGGTCTCTGTACTGAACTGGTTCCCTGGTCTCTATACTGAACTGGTTCCCTGGTCTCTGTACTGAACTGGTTCCCTGGTCTCTATACTGAACTGGTTCCCTGGTCTCTGTACTGAACTGGTTCTCTGGTCTCTGTACTGAACTGGTTCCCTGGTCTCTGTACTGAACTGGTTCCCTGGTCTCTGTACTGAACTGGTTCCCTGGTCTCTGTACTGAACTGGTTCCCTGGTCTCTATACTGAACTGGTTCCCTGGTCTCTGTACTGAACTGGTTCCCTGGTCTCTATACTGAACTGGTTCCCTGGTCTCTGTACTGAACTGGTTCTCTGGTCTCTATACTGAACTGGTTCTCTGGTCTCTGTACTGAACTGGTTCCCTGGTCTCTGTACTGAACTGCTTCCCTGGTCTCTGTACTGAACTGGTTCCCTGGTCTCTATACTGAACTGGTTCCCTGGTCTCTGTACTGAACTGGTTCCCTGGTCTCTATACTGAACTGGTTCCCTGGTCTCTGTACTGAACTGGTTCCCTGGTCTCTGTACTGAACTGGTTCCCTGGTCTCTGTACTGAACTGGTTCCCTGGTCTCTATACTGAACTGGTTCCCTGGTTCCCTGGTCTCTATACTGAACTGGTTCCCTGGTCTCTATACTGAACTGGTTCCCTGGTCTCTATACTGAACTGGTTCCCTGGTCTCTATACTGAACTGGTTCCCTGGTCTCTGTACTGAACTGGTTCTCTGGTCTCTGTACTGAACTGGTTCCCTGTTCTCTGTACTGAACTGGTTCTCTGGTCTCTATACTGAACTGGTTACCTGGTCTCTATACTGAACTGGTTCCCTGGTCTCTGTACTGAACTGGTTCCCTGGTCTCTGTACTGAACTGGTTCCCTGGTCTCTATACTGAACTGGTTCCCTGTTCTCTGTACTGAACTGGTTCCCTGGTCTCTGTACTGAACTGGTTCTCTGGTCTCTGTACTGAACTGGTTCCCTGTTCTCTGTACTGAACTGGTTCTCTGGTCTCTACACTGAACTGGTTACCTGGTCTCTATACTGAACTGGTTCCCTGGTCTCTGTACTGAACTGGTTCCCTGGTCTCTATACTGAACTGGTTCCCTGGTCTCTGTACTGAACTGGTTCCCTGGTCTCTATACTGAACTGGTTCCCTGGTCTCTGTACTGAACTGGTTCTCTGGTCTCTGTACTGAACTGGTTCCCTGGTCTCTGTACTGAACTGGTTCCCTGGTCTCTGTACTGAACTGGTTCCCTGGTCTCTGTACTGAACTGGTTCCCTGGTCTCTATACTGAACTGGTTCCCTGGTGTCTGTACTGAACTGGTTCCCTGGTCTCTATACTGAACTGGTTCCCTGGTCTCTGTACTGAACTGGTTCTCTGGTCTCTATACTGAACTGGTTCTCTGGTCTCTGTACTGAACTGGTTCCCTGGTCTCTGTACTGAACTGGTTCCCTGGTCTCTGTACTGAACTGGTTCCCTGGTCTCTATACTGAACTGGTTCCCTGGTCTCTGTACTGAACTGGTTCCCTGGTCTCTATACTGAACTGGTTCCCTGGTCTCTGTACTGAACTGGTTCCCTGGTCTCTGTACTGAACTGGTTCCCTGGTCTCTGTACTGAACTGGTTCCCTGGTCTCTGTACTGAACTGGTTCCCTGGTCTCTGTACTGAACTGGTTCCCTGGTCTCTATACTGAACTGGTTCCCTGGTCTCTGTACTGAACTGGTTCCCTGGTCTCTGTACTGAACTGGTTCCCTGGTCTCTGTACTGAACTGGTTCCCTGGTCTCTGTACTGAACTGGTTCCCTGGTCTCTATACTGAACTGGTTCCCTGGTCTCTGTACTGAACTGGTTCTCTGGTCTCTGTACTGAACTGGTTCCCTGGTCTCTATACTGAACTGGTTCCCTGGTCTCTGAACTGAACTGGTTCCCTGGTCTCTAGACTGAACTGGTTCCCTGGTCTCTATACTGAACTGGTTCCCTGGTCTCTGAACTGAACTGGTTCCCTGGTCTCTAGACTGAACTGGTTCCCTGGTCTCTATACTGAACTGGTTCCCTGGTCTCTATACTGAACTGGTTCCCTGGTCTCTATACTGAACTGGTTCCCTGGTCTCTGTACTGAACTGGTTCCCTGGTCTCTATACTGAACTGGTTCCCTGGTCTCTATACTGAACTGGTTCCCTGGTCTCTGTACTGAACTGGTTCCCTGGTCTCTGTACTGAACTGGTTCCCTGGTCTCTGTACTGAACTGGTTACCTGGTCTCTATACTGAAGTGGTTACCTGGTCTCTGTACTGAACTGGTTCCCTGGTCTCTGTACTGAACTGGTTCCTTGGTCTCTGTACTGAACTGGTTCCCTGGTCTCTATACTGAACTGGTTCCCTGGTCTCTATACTGAACTGGTTCCCTTGTCTCTCTACTGAACTGGTTCCCTGGTCTCTGTACTGAACTGGTTCCCTGGTATCTGTACTGAACTGGTTCCCTGGTCTCTGTACTGAACTGGTTCCCTGGTCTCTGTACTGAACTGGTTCCCTGGTCTCTATACTGAACTGGTTCCCTGGTCTCTATACTGAACTGGTTCCCTGGTCTCTGTACTGAACTGGATCAGCTTGAACGACCAGAGTAAGGCTCCTATTAAAGCGTTTTTTCCCATCTACCTTCTGCTCTCTGCGTCTGACTCCACACCCATCAATCTCCCGACGTTACAGTATTAGTATAATGACTGTCAGCATCAGTATAATGACTGTCAGTATAATGACTGTCAGTATAATGACTGTCAGTATCAGTATAATGACTGTCAGCATCAGTATAATGACTGTCAGTATAATGACTGTCTGTATCAGTATAATGACTGTCAGTATACTGACTGTCTGTATCAGTGTAATGACTGTCAGCATCAGTATACCGACTGTCTGTATCAGTGTAATGACTGTCAGTATCAGTATAATGACTGTCAGTATCAGTATAATGACTGTCAGTATCCGTATAATGACTGTCTGTATCAGTATAATGATTGTCTGTATCAGTATAATGACTGTCAGTATCAGTATAATAAGTGTCAGTATCAGTATAATGACTGTCAGTATAATGACTGTCAGTATCAGTATAATGACTGTCAGTATCAGTATAATGACTGTCAGTATCATTATAATGACTGTCAGTATAATGACTGTCTGTATCAGTATAATGACTGTCTGTATCAGTATAATGACTGTCTGTATCAGTATAATGACTGTCAGTATCAGTATAATGACTGTCAGTATCAGTATAATGACTGTCAGTATCAGTATAATGACTGTCAGTATAATGACTGTCTGTATCAGTATAATGACTGTCAGTATCAGTATAATGACTGTCAGTATAATGACTGTCTGTATCAGTATAATGACTGTCAGTATCAGTATAATGACTGTCAGTATACCGACTGTCTGTATCAGTGTAATGACTGTCAGTATCAGTATAATTACTGTCAGTATCAGTATAATGACTGTCTGTATCAGTATAATGACTGTCAGTATCAGTATAATGACTGTCAGTATCAGTATAATGACTGTCAGTACCAGTATAATGACTGTCAGTATCAGTATAATGACTGTCAGTATCAGTATAATGACTGTCAGTATCAGTATAATGACTGTCAGTATAATGACTGTCTGTATCAGTATAATGACTGTCAGTATCAGTATAATGACTGTCAGTATAATGACTGTCTGTATCAGTATAATGACTGTCAGTATCAGTATAATGACTGTCAGTATCAGTATAATGACTCTCAGTATAATGACTGTCAGTATAATGACTGTCTGTATCAGTATAATGACTGTCAGTATCAGTATAATGGCTGGGTTAGTACCAGTCTAATGACTGTCAGTATCAGTATTTGACTTTGTAATGCTGATTGTTCCCCTTGTTGTAAATGTTATGGTCTTCAAGCTTATTATCTAATTGCCTCTTCCATAGAGATCAACATAATGAGAGCCTCCTTCCCCTCCTCTACGAGATGCATATTTAATTAGGACTTGTGTCTGCAGTGAATCAGGTCTTCCTAGCATGTTAATGGCATTACAGGCTTGGAATGAAGTGATTACTTTGAATAAGTATTAATCTCTTTAGCAGTATAGCCTGGGGACACACTGTTTAACAGCCACTGACACCCAGCCTTCAGAAAGACAACACATCTACTGTCCGCCGGGGAGGAAAGGAAACCCTCTTGAGCGTCTTCTTGGAGATAGCAACGGCCATTTCTTCCTCCCAGTGACTAGTGACAGATTGAACTAACCCATTATGGCATGTCGTCACTGGAGAGAGCCACTGGAGATAGCGACGGCCATTTCTTCCTCCCAGTGACTAGTGACAGATTGAACTAACCCATTATGGCATGTCGTCACTGGAGAGAGCCACTGGAGATAGCGACGGCCATTTCTTCCTCCCAGTGACTAGTGACAGGTTGAACTAACCCATTATGGCATGTCGTCACTGGAGCCACATGTTATTTCACCTGACAAGGCTCGGAGGGGGGAAGGCCTCATTTTTTTGACATTTTGACCATGCAAATTCAGCTACTCCATTATTCCACATTTCCATCCTCTCAGCCAGGCTGTTATTAAGATGGTCTCCGAGCAGCAGCACTAATCCAGCCATGCAGCGAACGGAGAGGCCAGTTAAATATAGATGGAGAGGTGAACACATCTAGACACTTAAATATAGATGGAGAGGTGAGTTAGATGGCCAGCATGCTAGCTGCTCTCACGGCTACGCATCTCTCAGCCAATCGGCCGGTCAAACGGAAAGACGTTTAATGCAGAGGACCAGGTGCAAAACGGCAAATTATTAATCGCACAGAAAATGACATTTTCCTGTTTTGTTCGTTAATGTCAAATCCTCCCGAACGCTTCTTGTAGATTATGGGGCTTTCAATGGAGAACCACTTCAGATCTGAACCTGTATTACAGTCTAATGAAACAGGGCAGGATGGTTGGCAGGGAGAGGGCTGGTTGGTTGGCAGGGAGAGGCCTGGTTGGTTGGCAGGGAGAGGCCTGGTTGGTTGGCAGGGAGAGGGCTGGTTGGTTGGCAGGGAGAGGGCTGGTTGGTTGGCAGGGAGAGGGCAGGATGGTTGGCAGGGAGAGGCCTGGTTGGTTGGCAGGGAGAGGGCTGGTTGGTTGGCAGGGAGAGGCCTGGTTGGTTGGCAGGGAGAGGGCAGGATGGTTGGCAGGGAGAGGGCTGGTTGGTTGTCAGCGAGAGGGCTGGTTGGTTGTCAGCGAGAGGGCTGGTTGGTTGGCAGGGAGAGGGCTGGTTGGTTGGCAGGGAGAGGGCAGGATGGTTGGCAGGGAGAGGGCTGGTTGGTTGTCAGCGAGAGGGCTGGTTGGTAGATTATGGGGCTTTCAATGGAGAACCACTTCAGATCTGAACCTGTATTACAGTCTAATGAAACAGGGCAGGATGGTTGGCAGGGAGAGGGCTGGTTGGTTGGCAGGGAGAGGCCTGGTTGGTTGGCAGGGAGAGGCCTGGTTGGTTGGCAGGGAGAGGGCTGGTTGGTTGGCAGGGAGAGGGCTGGTTGGTTGGCAGGGAGAGGGCAGGATGGTTGGCAGGGAGAGGCCTGGTTGGTTGGCAGGGAGAGGGCTGGTTGGTTGGCAGGGAGAGGCCTGGTTGGTTGGCAGGGAGAGGGCAGGATGGTTGGCAGGGAGAGGGCTGGTTGGTTGTCAGCGAGAGGGCTGGTTGGTTGTCAGCGAGAGGGCTGGTTGGTTGGCAGGGAGAGGGCTGGTTGGTTGGCAGGGAGAGGGCAGGATGGTTGGCAGGGAGAGGGCTGGTTGGTTGTCAGCGAGAGGGCTGGTTGGTTGTCAGCGAGAGGGCTGGTTGGTTGGCAGGGAGAGGGCTGGCTGGTTGGCAGGGAGAGGGCAGGATGGTTGGCAGGGAGAGGGCTGGTTGGTTGTCAGGGTTGATTGGCAGGGAGAGTCAGGCCAGGTACAATCAGAAACAACATGGAGCTCTGAACACTGTCCCATCAATGGGCTGCTGTTGGCCTGAACATGACCTAACACACATTAAATATGGTATGGTGACAATATGGTATGGTGATAATGGTATGGTGATAATATGGTATGGTGAGGTCCCTCAGTATGGTGATGATATGGTATGGTGATAATATGGTATGGTGATAATATGCTATGGTGAGGTCCCTCAGAATAGTGATAATATGGTATGGTGAGGTCTCTCAGTATGGTGATAATATGGTATGGTGAGGTCTCTCAGTATGGTGATAATATGGTATGGTGAGGTCTCTCAGTATGGTGATAATGGTATGGTGATAATATGGTATGGTGAGGTCTCTCAGTATGGTGATAATATGGTATGGTGAGGTCTCTCAGTATGGTGATAATATGGTATGGTGAGGTCTCTCAGTATGGTGATAATATGGTATGGTGAGGTCTCTCAGTATGGTGATAATGGTATGGTGATAATATGGTATGGTGAGGTCTCTCAGTATGGTGATAATATGGTATGGTGAGGTCTCAGTATGGTGATAATATAGTATGGTGAGGTCCCTCAGAATGGTGATAATATGGTATGGTGATAATATAGTATGGTGAGGTCCCTCAGAATGGTGATAATATGGTATGGTGATAATATAGTATGGTGAGGTCCCTCAGTATGGTGATAATATGGTATGGTGATAATATAGTATGGTGAGGTCACTCAGAATGGTGATAATATGGTATGGTGATAATATAGTATGGTGAGGTCCCTCAGAATGGTGATAATATGGTATGGTGATAATATGGTATGGTGAGGTCCCTCAGAATAGTGATAATATGGTATGGTGAGGTCTCTCAGTATGGTGATAATATGGTATGGTGAGGTCTCTCAGTATGGTGATAATATAGTATGGTGAGGTCCCTCAGAATGGTGACAATATAGTATGGTGAGGTCTCTCAGTATGGTGATAATATGGTATGGTGAGGTCTCTCAGTATGGTGATAATATAGTATGGTGAGGTCCCTCAGAATGGTGATAATATGGTATGGTGATAATATGCTATGGTGAGGTCCCTCAGTATGGTGATAATATGGTATGGTGAGGTCCCTCAGAATGGTGACAATATAGTATGGTGATAATGGTATGGTGATAATATGGTATGGTGAGGTCTCTCAGTATGGTGATAATATGGTATGGTGAGGTCTCTCAGTATGGTGATAATATAGTATGGTGAGGTCCCTCAGTATGGTGATAATATGCTATGGTGAGGTCTCTCAGTATGGTGATAATATGATATGGTCTCTCAGTATGGTGATAATATAGTATGGTGAGGTCTCTCAGTATGGGGATAATATGGTATGGTGAGGTCCCTCAGAATGGTGATAATATGGTATGGTGATAATATGGTATGGTGAGGTCCCTCAGTATGGTGATAATATGGTATGGTGTGGTCTCTAAGTATGGTGATAATATGGTATGGTGATAATATGGTATGGTGATAATATGGTATGGTGAGGTCTCTCAGTATGGTGATAATATGGTATGGTGATAATATGGTATGGTGATAATATGGTATGGTGAGGTCTCTCAGTATGGTGATAATATGGTATGGTGAGGTCTCTAAGTATGGTGATAATATGGTATGGTGATAATATGGTATGGTGAGATCCCTCAGTATGGTGATAATATGGTATGGTGATAATATGGTATGGTGAGGTCTCTCAGTATGGTGATAATATGGTATGGTGATAATATGGTATGGTGATAATATGGTATGGTGAGGTCCCTCAGTATGGTGATAATATGGTATGGTGATAATATGGTATGGTGAGGTCTCTCAGTATGGTGATAATATGGTATGGTGAGGTCTCTCAGTATGGTGATAATATGGTATGGTGATAATATGGTATGGTGATAATATGGTATGGTGTGGTCTCTAAGTATGGTGATAATATGGTATGGTGATAATATGCTATGGTGAGGTCCCTCAGTATGGTGATAATATGGTATGGTGAGGTTTCTCAGTATGGTGATAATATAGTATGGTGAGGTCCCTCAGAATGGTGATAATATGGTATGGTGAGGTCTCTCAGTATGGTGATAATATGGTATGGTGTGGTCTCTAAGTATGGTGATAATATGGTATGGTGATAATATGGTATGGTGATAATATGGTATGGTGAGGTCTCTCAGTATGGTGATAATATGGTATGGTGAGGTCCCTCAGTATGGTGATAATATGGTATGGTGAGGTCCCTCAGTATGGTGATGATATGGTATGGTGGTAATATGGTATGGTGATAATATGGTATGGTGAGGTCTCTCAGTATGGTGATAATATGATATGGTGATAATATGGTATGGGGAGGTCCCTCAGTATGGTGATGATATGGTATGGTGATAATATGGTATGGTGATAATATGGTATGGTGAGGTCCCTCAGTATGGTGATAATATGGTATGGTGATAATATGGTATGGTGATAATATGGTATGGTGAGGTCCCTCAGTATGGTGATAATATGGTATGGTGATAATATGGTATGGTGAGGTCCCTCAGTATGGTGATAATATGGTATGGTGAAAATATGGTATGGTGATAATATGGTATGGTGAGGTCTCTCAGTATGGTTATAATATGGTATGGTGATAATATGGTATGGTGAGGTCTCTCAGTATGGTGATAATATGGTTTGGTGAGGTCTCTCAGTATGGTGATAATATGGTATGGTGAGGTCTCTCAGTATGGTGATAATATGGTATGGTGATAATATGGTATGGTGATAATATGGTATGGTGATAATATGGTATGGTGATAATATGGTATGGTGAGGTCTCTCAGTATGGTGATAATATGGTATGGTGATAATATGGTATGGTGAGGTCTCTCAGTATGGTGATAACATGGTATGTTGAGGTCCCTCAGTATGGTGATAATATGGTATGGTGATAATATGGTTTGGTGAGGTCTCTCAGTATGGTGTTAATATGGTATGGTGATAATGTGATATGGTGAGGTCTCTCAGTATGTTGATAATATGGTATGGTAATAATATGGTGAGGTGGTAATATGGTGAGGTTAGGTCCCTGGTAATTCCCAGCTGTAACTAATAAGGCAACTCTTTATGTCTGCTAGTTATTTATTCATCAAATAAGTTAAACTCCTCACGTATTAATGCCTGCCTGCTGTCTCACCGGGCGCAGGCCAGAACAGGAGGCTGGCTACCTGGGGGTCACTGCCTGCTGTCTAACTGGGCGCAGGCCAGAACAGGATGTTGTCTGGGGGTCGCTGCCTGCTGTCTAACTGGGCGCAGGCCAGAACAGGAGGCTGGCTACCTGGGGATCACTGCCTGCTGTCTGGGGGTCACTGCCTGCTGTCTAACTGGGCGCAGGCCAGAACAGGTTAGAGATGGCAGAGAATCTGTCAGTCTAACACGGTACCTAGGTTAGAGATGGCAGAAAATCTGTCAGTCTAACACGGTACCTAGGTTAGAGATGGCAGAGAATCTGTCAGTCTAACACGGTACCTAGGTTAGAAATGGCAGAGAATCTGTCAGTCTAACACGGTACCTAGGTTAGAGATGGCAGAGAAGCAGTAGAGCTGGAATCAAGACGTGGTCATTGAGATGCATGTTTAATTAAAGTGACCTGGACCGTCACACAAATGGACTTTAAATGATCTGGACAGGACACATGTTAACCGTGTCTCACTAAGATTGTAAAACATTTATGCTGTATCCATCAATGCAGGATTGAGGCGTATTTTAAAAGTTATTTAATTATTCATATACATAAATAAAAGTTACCCAGAATTAGGCTGAAATCACTCTGAGCATGACGCGTTATGAAGATGGGGGATAATGTACTGTGTGTACGGAGGATAATGGTAATGTATGTATGGTAATGCCTTGGTTCAGCTGCACCTGGAGATAACGTTCACAAGGCCTCTCAACATCAATAAACAGCCTTAACTCTGTCCTGAGGGAGACTAGTGTCCCTGTCATACTGGTTCATGTCCTACCTTAACTCTGTCCTGAGGGAGACTAGTGTCCATACTGGTTCATGTCCTACCTTAACTCTGTCCTGAGGGAGACTAGTGTCCATACTGGTTCATGTCCTACCTTAACTCTGTTCTGAGGGAGACTAGTGTCCATACTGGTTCATGTCCTACCTTAACTCTGTCCTGTCCTGAGGGAGACTAGTGTCCATACTGGTTCATGTCCTACCTTAACTCTGTCCTGAGGGAGACTAGTGTCCCTGTCATACTGGTTCATGTCCTACCTTAACTCTGTCCTGAGGGAGAATAGTGTCCATGTCATACTGGTTCATGTCCTACCTTAACTCTGTCCTGTCCTGAGGGAGACTAGTGTCCATACTGGTTCATGTCCTACCTTAACTCTGTCCTGAGGGAGACTAGTGTCCCTGCCATACTGGTTCATGTCCTACCTGAACTCTGTCGTGTCCTGAGGGAGACTAGTGTCCCTGTCATACTGGTTCATGTCCTACCTTAACTGTGTCCTGCCCTGAGGGAGACTAGTGTCCCTGTCATACTGGTTAATGTCCTACCTTAACTCTGTCCTGAGGGAGAATAGTGTCCATGTCAAACTGGTTCAGTATGTTTCATGATCAGTTCTAGTTTCTCCAGTCATTATCAGGTCTAGTTGCTCCAGTCATGATCAGTTCTAATTGCTCCAGTCATTATCAGATTTAGTTGCTCCAGTCATGATCAGTTCTAGTTTCTCCAGTCATTATCAGGTCTAGTTGCTCCAGTCATTATCAGGTCTAGTTGCTCCAGTCATTATAAGTTCTAGTTGCTCCAGTCATTATCAGGTCTAGTTGCTCCAGTCATGATCAGGTCTAGTTGCTCCAGTCATTATCAGGTCTTGTTGCTCCAGTCATTATCAGGTCTAGTTGCTCCAGTCATGATCAGGTCTAGTTGCTCCAGTCATGATCAGTTCTAGTTGCTCCAGTCATTATCAGGTCTAGTTGCTCCAGTCATTATCAGGTCTAGTTGCTCCAGTCATTATCAGGTCTAGTTGCTCCAGTCATTATCAGGTCTAGTTGCTCCAGTCATTATCAGGTCTAGTTGCTCAAGTCATTATCAGGTCTAGTTGCTCCAGTCATTATCAGGTCTAGTTGCTCCAGTCATTATCAGGTCAAGTTGCTCCAGTCATTATCAGGTCTAGTTGCTCCAGTCATTATCAGGTCTAGTTGCTCCAGTCATTATCAGTTATAATTGCTCCAGTCATTATCAGGTCTAGTTGCTCCAGTCATTATCAGGTCTAGTTGCTCTAGTCATTATCAGGTCTAGTTGCTCCAGCCATGATCAGTTCTAGTTTCTCCAGTCATTATCAGGTCTAGTTGCTCCAGTCATTATCAGGTCTAGTTGCTCCAGTCATGATCAGTTCTAGTTGCTCCAGTCATTATCAGGTCTAGTTGCTCCAGTCATTATCAGGTCTAGTTGCTCCAGTCATTATCAGGTCTAGTTGCTCTAGTCATTATCAGGTCTAGTTGCTCCAGTCATTATCAGGTCTAGTTGCTCCAGTCATTATCAGGTCCAGTTGCTCCAGTCATGATCAGTTCTAGTTGCTCCAGTCATTATAAGTTCTAATTGCTCCAGTCATTATCAGGTCTAGTTGCTCCAGTCATGATCAGTTCTAGTTGCTCCAGTCATTATCAGGTCTAGTTGCTCCAGTCATGATCAGGTCTAGTTGCTCCAGTCATTATCAGGTCTTGTTGCTCCAGTCATTATCAGGTCTAGTTGCTCCAGTCATGATCAGGTCTAGTTGCTCCAGTCATGATCAGTTCTAGTTGCTCCAGTCATTATCAGGTCTAGTTGCTCCAGTCATTATCAGGTCTAGTTGCTCCAGTCATTATCAGGTCTAGTTGCTCCAGTCATTATCAGGTCTAGTTGCTCCAGTCATTATCAGGTCAAGTTGCTCCAGTCATTATCAGGTCTAGTTGCTCCAGTCATTATCAGGTCTAGTTGCTCCAGTCATTATCAGTTCTAATTGCTCCAGTCATTATCAGGTCTAGTTGCTCCAGTCATTATCAGGTCTAGTTGCTCTAGTCATTATCAGGTCTAGTTGCTCCAGTCATTATCAGGTCTAGTTGCTCCAGTCATTATCAGGTCTAGTTGCTCCAGTCATTATCAGGTCTAGTTGCTCCAGTCATTATCAGGTCTAGTTACTCCAGTCATTATCAGGTCTAGTTGCTCCAGTCATTATCAGGTCTAGTTGCTCCAGTCATTATCAGGTCTAGTTGCTCCAGTCATTATCAGGTCTAGTTGCTCCAGTCATTATCAGGTCTAGTTGCTCCAGTCATTATCAGGTCTAGTTGCTCCAGTCATTATCAGGTCTAGTTGCTCCAGTCATTATCAGGTCTAGTTGCTCCAGTCATTATCAGGTCTAGTTGCTCCAGTCATTATCAGGTCTAGTTGCTCTAGTCATTATCAGGTCTAGTTGCTCCAGTCATTATCAGGTCTAGTTGCTCCAGTCATTATCAGGTCTAGTTGCTCCAGTCATTATCAGGTCTAGTTGCTCCAGTCATTATCAGGTCTAGTTGCTCCAGTCATTATCAGGTCTAGTTGCTCAAGTCATTATCAGGTCTAGTTGCTCCAGTCATTATCAGGTCTAGTTGCTCCAGTCATTATCAGGTCTAGTTGCTCCAGTCATTATCAGGTCTAGTTGCTCCAGTCATTATCAGGTCTAGTTGCTCCAGTCATTATCAGGTCTAGTTGCTCCAGTCATTATCAGGTCTAGCTGCTCCAGTCATTATTTAATGAATAAACAAACACACATTGGAATGTTAGTATGGTAATATTATGAATCTGACCGGACTTAAAATTCTGTCATGAAAAAATGTAATTATGTTTGACAAAATTAATCATAAGGAAGTTATAGATAAACAACAACTAGTGATTTAAACAGCAAACATTATCAATGAGTAGTAGTGATGGTCGGTACCTTGTCACCTGCTGAAGACAATATGCTAGACAGTAGTTTCTATGAGGAGTAGTGATGGTCGGTACCTTGTCACCTGCTGAAGACAATATGCTAGACAGTAGTTTCTATGAGGAGTTGTGGTACCTGGTCACCTGCTGAAGACATTATGCCAGACAGTAGTTTCTATGAGGAGTTGTGGTACCTGGTCACCTGCTGATGACAATATGCTAGACAGTAGTTTCTATGAGGAGGGGTGGTACCTGGTCACCTGCTGATGACAATATGCCAGACAGTAGTTTCTATGAGGAGTAGTGATGCTCGGTACCTGGTCACCTGCTGATGACAATATGCTAGACAGTAGTTTCTATGAGGAGGGGTGGTACCTGGTCACCTGCTGAAGACAATATGCCAGACAGTAGTTTATATGAGGAGGAGGAGGCCTATTGAAGGTTGTACTAGCCAACTCTGGTTCAAATTCAGTTCTTTATGTACTTTCGTTTTTATTGTTTCCAAAACGGTTTCTTTCTCAGAGTTTTAATGTATTATTTCATATTCAAGCAGATATCTATTGAGTTAAATTACAACGTTACCTACCTAAATATACTGATCATTCACAATGCATTCACCTTTACTTAGAATTTAGTATGAACATATTGAAACTATTAGTAGATATGAGCCTGTTTTCTAATAAAGCCGCTGTCTCCCTCCTGTTAATGACGGTTTAAATGTGGCATCTTCACAGCAAACAACTTCTCTCCTAATCTCTAGATCAAAGCGTTGTGAGGGTTCAACCCAGTTTCTCCCTGAGATTCTCCACAGACTAGTTTCTCCAGCCTGTTACAGCTGCAACGCCCCCTCAGGAGTACCGCGCTGAGATAAAGCCATCTCTCACAGCCCTCTGAAAGCCCTTATTATAGACAGACTGGCTGATTGGGTAATTAGCTCACTAGGAATTATTAAGGCCATTGGAATCAAGTCAATAAGCATGATGCTGTACATAGGAAGAGAGGTTCTGTATACGCAATCAATAGCTATTCACTTAGACTTTGTCAATCACCAAATGTGTTTATGCCAACGATGTTACAGACAGAACAACATAGACCAATCTGTATTTTTGTTGTTGTTCATCTCAAAATGGTAATATTTCATAGTGTATCGTAAGGTTTTTATTCATCCAAGTTGAAAGTAACATAGTGTGTATTCAGTAGTCAGGAACATTAATCATATTAGCTGTGTTAATTAATTAAAGGAAACGGAGGAAGGAGCAGCAGCCACTGTTGAAGGTGTAGTGGCACAGCATGAGGACTGTGTTAGCCTGTGTGTGTAGGGGCACAGCTTGTTGACTGTGTTAGCCTGTGTGTGTAGTGGCACAGCTTGATGACTGTGTTAGCCTGTGTGTGTAGGGGCACAGCTTGTTGACTGTGTTAGCCTGTGTGTGTAGTGGCACAGCTTGATGACTGTGTTAGCCTGTGTGTGTAGGGGCACAGCTTGTTGACTGTGTTAGCCTGTGTGTGTAGTGGCACAGCTTGATGACTGTGTTAGCCTGTGTGTGTAGGGGCACAGCATGATGACTGTGTTAGCCTGTGTGTAGTGGCACAGCATGGTGACTGTGTTAGCCTGTGTGTGTAGGGGCACAGCTTGTTGACTGTGTTAGCCTGTGTGTGTAGTGGCACAGCTTGATGACTGTGTTAGCCTGTGTGTGTGGTGGCACAGCATGATGACTGTGTTAGCCTGTGTGTAGTGGCACAGCATGATGACTGTGTTAGTCTGTGTGTAGTGGCACAGCCTAATGACTGTGTTAGCCTGTGTGTGTAGTGGCACAGCATGAGGACTGTGTTAGCCTGTGTGTGTGTAGTGGCACAGCATGATGACTGTGTTAGCCTGTGTGTGTAGGGGCACAGCATGATGACTGTGTTAGCCTGTGTGTGTGTAGTGGTACAGCATGTTGAATGTGTTAGACTGTGTGTAGTGGCACAGCATGATGGCTGTGTTAGCCTGTGTGTAGTGGCACAGCCTGATGACTGTGTTAGCCTGTGTGTGTAGTGGCACAGCATGATGACTGTGTTAGCCTGTGTGTAGTGGCACAGCATGATGACTGTGTTAGCCTGTGTGTGTAGGGGCACAGCATGATGACTGTGTTAGCCTGTGTGTGTAGTGGCACAGCATGAGGACTGTGTTAGCCTGTGTGTGTAGTGGCACAGCATGAGGACTGTGTTAGCCTGTGTGTAGTGGCACAACCTGATGACTGTGTTAGCCTGTGTGTGTAGTGGCACAGCTTGATGACTGTGTTAGCCTGTGTGTAGTGGCACAGCCTGATGACTGTGTTAGCCTGTGTGTGTAGTGGCACAGCATGAGGACTGTGTTAGCCTGTGTGGTGGCACAGCTTGATGACTGTGTTAGCCTGTGTGTGTAGTGGCACAGCTTGATGACTGTGTTAGCCTGTGTGTAGTGGCACAGCTTGATGACTGTGTTAGCCTGTGTGTGTAGGGGCATGGCATGATGACTGTGTTAGCCTGTGTGTGTAGGGGCACAGCATGATGACTGTGTTAGCCTGTGTGTGTAGGGGCACAGCTTGATGATTGTGTTAGCCTGTGTGTAGGGGCACAGCTTGATGACTGTGTTAGCCTGTGTGTGTAGGGACACAGCTTGATGACTGTGTTAGCCTGTGTGTGTAGGGGCACAGCTTGATGACTGTGTTAGCCTGTGTGTAGGGGCACAGCTTGATGACTGTGTTAGCCTGTGTGTAGGGGCACAGCTTGATGACTGTGTTAGCCTGTGTGTAGGGGCACAGCTTGATGACTGTGTTAGCCTGTGTGTACGGGCACAGCCTGATGACTGTGTTAGCCTGTGTGTAGGGGCACAGCTTGATGACTGTGTTCACCTGTGTGTAGGGGCACAGCTTGATGACTGTGTTAGCCTGTGTGTAGGGGCACAGCCTGATGACTGTGTTAGCCTGTGTGCAGGGGCACAGCTTGATGACTGTGTTAGCCTGTGTGTAGTGGCACAGCCTGATGACTGTGTTAGCCTGTGTGTAGTGGCACAGCCTGATGACTGTGTTAGCCTGTGTGTGTAGGGGCACAGCTTGATAACTGTGTTAGCCTGTGTGTAGGGGCACAGCTTGATAACTGTGTTAGCCTGTGTGTGTAGGGACACAGCTTGATGACTGTGTTAGCCTGTGTGTGTGTGTGTGTGTGTGTGTGTGTGTGTGTGTGTGTGTGTGTGTGTGTGTGTGTGTGTGTGTGTGTGTGTGTGTGTGTGTGTGTGTGTGTGTGTGTGTGTGTGTGTGTGTGTCCTGCTCCTCAGGTAATGAAGACCTCAGCACGGAGGGGCTATTATGTATTTATTTATAAGGGACAATGCACATTAATCAACATCTATATTATAATAATGCAACATCCATGTCAATGTGCCGGGGTTAGCCAAAAGCTAATTAGTTCCCGTAGTCCCAGGGCAGCTCAGGACAATTACACAGTCACAATACAAACACTCACTAAAACAATACAGCATACCAAATACATTACATCCAATAATATATCATTCTAACGACAACAACGACACTGTCATCTGCCCTGGTTACTGTCCTGGTTGCTGCCCTGGTTACTGCCCTGGTTACTGCCCTGGTTGCTGCCCTAGTTGCTGCCCTGGTTACTGCCTTGGTTACTGCCCTGGTTACAGCCTTGGTTACTGCCCTGGTTACTGCCCTAGTTACTGCCTTGGTTACTGCCTTGGTTACTGCCTTGGTTACTGCTTTGGTTACTGCCCTGGTTACTGCCCTGGTTACTGCCTTGGTTACTGCCCCGGTTACTGCCCCGGTTACTGCCCCGGTTACTGCCCCGGTTACTACCTTGGTTACTGCCCTGGTTACAGCCTTGGTTACTGCCCTGGTTACTGCCTTGGTTACTGCCTTGGTTACTGCCTTGGTTACTGCCCTGGTTACTGCCCTGGTTACTGCCCTGGTTACTGCCTTGGTTACTGCCCCGGTTACTGCCCCGGTTACTGCCCCGGTTACTGCCCCGGTTACTACCTTGGTTACTGCCCTGGTTACAGCCTTGGTTACTGCCCTGGTTACTGCCCTGGTTACTGCCCTGGTTACTGCCTTGGTTACTGCCCTGGTTACTGCCTTGGTTACTGCCCCGGTTACTGCCCCGGTTACTGCCTTGGTTACTGCTCTGGTTACTGCCTTGGTTACTGCCTTGGTTACTGCCCTGGTTACTGCCCTGGTTACTGCCCTGGTTACTGCCTTGGTTACTGCCCTGGTTACTGCCCTGTTTACTGCCCTAGTTATCCTGGAGGTGCATTATGGGTGGAGGGCCAAGACCATGCAAGATCTTTAAAGACTTGTATCTACGTACTGCTTAAAGCTATCCAGACTAAGTAAATGATGTTTGTAAATGATATGACAGTGGTGGTAACTGTTTTGGTTTATTATCAAAAATTCTTCAGTGTTTGTTTGTAGAGTGATTCAATTCGTTTCAGAATAGTAGCTCCTGCTTGTGACCAGGATGTGAGGCAGTATCTCAGCTGTGAGAATATCACAGCATTGCAGGAGGCAGGGAAGAAAAGGTCTGACCAACCTGACGTTGGATAATCTGAGACTGAACCGTGTTTAACCACCTTCTTCACATGTTGATTCAAATATGACACAGAGAGACCTGAAGTTAGACACAACGTTCAGATTCTCCTCCATTAAAACAAGAACAGCAGGTTGGATTCAAATATGACACAGAGAGACCTGAAGTTAGACACAACGTTCAGATTCTCCTCCATTAAAACAAGAACAGCAGGTTGGATTCAAATATGACACAGAGAGACCTGAAGTTAGACACAACGTTCAGATTCTCCTCCATTAAAACAAGAACAGCAGGTTGGGAAGAATCTAATTATTTCTTAAGAGAAGTACAGAAATGCAGGCAATAATTAGTTATCCATTTAAAACCATATACCAGAGCTTCAGTTAACTTGTTAATTAACAACTAGTTGTCTATTTTGTATATAAAGAACTGTATCATCTGCATACATCTGCATGTTAACTTGTGAGAAAACAAGTGGTAAATCATTTATATAGATGGTAAACAGAAGGGGGCCTAATATTGACCCTTAGAGTAAAGAGAGTCCCACTGAGTGTCCCCCAAACAAACTCTTTGACTTCTGTTTGTCAGATAGGAATACATCCAACTGATGGCTTCAGTGGACACATTAAGGGAGGATAGTTTGGATAGGAGGACCTCATGATTCACAGAATCAAAGGCCTTTTTCAGATCCAAACAGACCGACTTCACCACCTACGTCCAGGTTAGATTTAATGTACTCCAGAATACATTAAGGGAGGATAGTTTGGATAGGAGGACCTCATGATTCACAGAATCAAAGGCCTTTTCCAGATCCAAACAGACCGACTTCACCACCTACGTCCAGGTTAGATTTAATGCACTCCAGAATATAGCTAGTGGCTGTTTCGGTAGAATGGTTAGTTCAACCATTTGCTGTATGGAGTTGCCCTGAATGAGGTGATCGGTCAGATGATCAGCCACCCGTCTTTCAGCTACGTTTCATACCACTGGAGGAATGCTTATAGGTGGGTCATTTCCCACCAGTGTCGAGTCCCCAGATGGTAAAACAGGTCCCACTGCAGCAGACATCCAAGCATCGGGGGAGAATCTCTATCTGATGGACAGATGAACTAGATGTACCATGGGGTCAACCAGAGAATATTTGTGTCTCTTCGGGAATACAGTGTCCAGACCAAATACACATTTTGTTCTAGAGCTCCTGAAGAAGCTAATAATACAGTCCACTGCAGGAATTCTGAATATCATCATTATCTACGGGATTGAGAACTGTGGTCTTGGCTGAAAATCTTTGAGCCAGTTTCCTGACGGAGTCAACAACAGTACCAAAACTGTTAAAGGTGGTGGATATGAAATGGGAGTCTTAAATTAAAACCCCATGAACCTTTAATTCAGGATGTTAACAGATCCTCGCCCTGTCAGTTTGTTGAGGTTTTCCCAAAATAACTTTTCCATTTCCTTTTGCGTCATTGATCCCTCTAAGAAAGGACTCTGCTTTTGCTTCATTGATCCCTCTAAGAAAGGACTCTGCTTTTGCTTCATTGATCCCTCTAAGAAAGGACTCTGCTTTTGCTTCATTGATCCCTCTAAGAAAGGACTCTGCTTTTGCTTCATTGATCCCTCTAAGAAAGGACTCTGCTTTTGCTTGTTTTATTGTCCTTTCCACCTTATTTATCAGGGATGTAAATATACGTCTGATCACCAGAAAGAGAGGAGGAGTCAGTCACACTAAACGGCTGGATTGTAATGACTATACAACATAATGTAATTCATTATGAACAAATGTGAAAAGAAGGGAGATTTAAATGAGAGATGATATGCATGCAGAGAGCCTGCTCTGTATTTGTAGAGGTTCAGTGGTAGGGCAACAGCAGTGATGGCTGTAGCGGGACAACTGTGGATAGCTGTGCCCTCGTGTGGCCAGACCAGTAACCTACAGATATCACACATTGTCTCTCTCCAGTGGAATGACCCTGCTGTTATCAACTCTGGATAACCATGTAATGGGGAATGGAACCCTGTGATGGGGAATGGAACCCTGTGATGGGGAATGGAACCCTGTGATGGGGAATGGAACCCTGAGATGGGGAATGGAACCCTGTGATGGGGAATGGAACCCTGTGACGGGAATGGAACCATGTGATGGGGAATGGAACCCTGTGACGTGATTGGAACCCTGTGATGTGGAATGGAACCCTGTGACGTGGAATGGAACACTGTGAAGGGAATGGAACCCTGTGATGGGAATGGAATTATGTGACGGGAATGGAACCATGTGATGGGGAATGGAACCCTGTGAAGGGAATGGAATACTTTTATGGGGAATGGAACTCTGTTTTGGGGAATGGAACCCTGTTATGGGGAATGGAACCCTGTTATGGGGAATGGAATCCTGTGATGGGGAAAGGAACCCTGTGATGGGGAATGGAACCCTGTGGTGGGGAATGGAACCCTGTTATGGGGAATGGAACCCTGTGATGGGGAAAGGAACCCTGTGATGGGGAATGGAACCCTGAGATCTGGAATGGAACCCTGTGATGGGGAATGGAACCCTGTTATGGGGAACGGAACCCTGTTATGGGGAATGGAACCCTGTGACGGGAATGGAATCCTGTTATGGGGAATGGAACCCTGTGACGGGAATGGTACCCTGTGACGGGAATGGAACCATGTGATGGGGAATGGAACCCTGTGACGGGAAACGAACCCTGTGACGGGAATGGAACCATGTGATGGGGATTGGAACCCTGTGATGGGGAATGGAACCCTGTGATGGGAATGGAACCCTGTGATGGGGAAGGGAACCCTGCGATGGGAATGGAACCCTGTGATGGGGAATGGAACCCTGAGATGGGGAATGGAACCCTGCGACTGGGAAGGGAACTCTGCGATGGGGAAGGGAACCCTGCAATGGGGATGGGAACACTGAGATGGGGAAGTGAACCCTGAGATGGGAAATGGAACCCTGAGATGGGGAATGGAACCCTGTGACGGGAATTGAACTCTGTGAAGGGGAATGGAATCCTGTGACGGGAATGGAACCCTGTGACGGTAATGGAACCCTGTGATGGGGAATGGAACCCTGTGACGGGAATGGAACCCTGTGATGTGGAATGGAACCCTGTGATGGGGAATGGAACCCTGTGATGGGGAATGGAACCCTGTGATGGTGAATGGAACCCTGTGATGGGGAATGGAATCCTGTTATGGGGAATGGAATCCTGTTATGGGGAATGGAACTCTGTTATGGGGAATGGAACTCTGTTATGGGGAATGGAACCCTGTGCTGGGAAATGGAACCCTGTGATGGGGAATGGAACCCTGTGATGGGAAAGGGAACTCTGCGATGGGGAAGGGAACCCTGAGACTGGGAAGGGAAACCTGAGATGGGGAAGGGAACCCTGTGACTGGGAAGGGAATTCTGCGACGGGGAAGGGAACCCTGCGATGGGGAAGGGAACACTGAGATGGGGAAGGGAACCCTGAGATGGGAATGGAACCCTGTGATGGGCAATGGAACCCTGTGATGGGGAATGGAACCCTGTGACTGGAATGGAACCATGTGATGGGAAATGGAATCCTGTGACGGGAATGGAATCCTGTTATGGGGAATGGAACCCTCTGACGGGAATGGTACCCTGTGACGGGAATGGAACCATGTGATGGGGAATGGAACCCTGTGACGGGGAATGGAACCCTGTGATGGGAATGGAACCCTGTGATGGGGAAGGGAGACCTGCGATGGGAATGGAACCCTGTGATGGGGAAGGGAGACCTGCGATGGGAATGGAACCCTGTGATGGGGAATGGAACCCTGAGATGGGGAATGGAACCCTGTGACTGAGAAGGGAACTCTGCGATGGGGAAGGGAACCCTGCAATGGGGATGGGAACACTGAGATGGGGAAGTAAACCCTGTGATGGGGAATGGAACCCTGAGATGGGGAGGGAACCCTGCGATGGGAATGGAACCCTGTGATGGGGAATGGAACCCTGTGATGGGGAATGGAACCCTGTGACGGGAATGGAACCCTGTGATGGGGAATGGAACCCTGTGATGGGGAATGGAACCCTGTGATGGTGAATGCAACCCTGTGATGGGAATGGAACCCTGTGATGGGTATTGGAACCCTGTGACGGGAATGGAACCCTGTGACGGGAATGGAACCCTGTGACGGGAATGGTACCCTGTGACGGGAATGGAACCCTGTGACGGTAATGGAACCCTGTGATGGGGAATGGAACCCTGTGACGGGAATGGAACCCTGTGATGTGGAATGGAACCCTGTGATGGGGAATGGAACCCTGTGATGGGGAATGGAACCCTGTGATGGTGAATGGAACCCTGTGATGGGGAATGGAATCCTGTTATGGGGAATGGAATCCTGTTATGGGGAATGGAACTCTGTTATGGGGAATGGAACTCTGTTATGGGGAATGGAACCCTGTGCTGGGAAATGGAACCCTGTGATGGGGAATGGAACCCTGTGATGGGAAAGGGAACTCTGCGATGGGGAAGGGAACCCTGAGACTGGGAAGGGAAACCTGAGATGGGGAAGGGAACCCTGTGACTGGGAAGGGAATTCTGCGACGGGGAAGGGAACCCTGCGATGGGGAAGGGAACACTGAGATGGGGAAGGGAACCCTGAGATGGGAATGGAACCCTGTGATGGGGAATGGAACCCTGTGATGGGGAATGGAACCCTGTGACTGGAATGGAACCATGTGATGGGAAATGGAATCCTGTGACGGGAATGGAATCCTGTTATGGGGAATGGAACCCTCTGACGGGAATGGTACCCTGTGACGGGAATGGAACCATGTGATGGGGAATGGAACCCTGTGACGGGGAATGGAACCCTGTGATGGGAATGGAACCCTGTGATGGGGAAGGGAGACCTGCGATGGGAATGGAACCCTGTGATGGGGAAGGGAGACCTGCGATGGGAATAGAACCCTGTGATGGGGAATGGAACCCTGAGATGGGGAATGGAACCCTGTGACTGAGAAGGGAACTCTGCGATGGGGAAGGGAACCCTGCAATGGGGATGGGAACACTGAGATGGGGAAGTAAACCCTGTGATGGGGAATGGAACCCTGAGATGGGGAGGGAACCCTGCGATGGGAATGGAACCCTGTGATGGGGAATGGAACCCTGTGATGGGGAATGGAACCCTGTGACGGGAATGGAACCCTGTGATGGGGAATGGAACCCTGTGATGGGGAATGGAACCCTGTGATGGTGAATGCAACCCTGTGATGGGAATGGAACCCTGTGATGGGTAATGGAACCCTGTGACGGGAATGGAACCCTGTGACGGGAATGGAACCCTGTGACGGGAATGGTACCCTGTGACGGGAATGGAACCATGTGATGGGGAATGGAACCCTGTGACGGGAAACGAACCCTGTGACGGGAATGGAACCATGTGATGGGGATTGGAACCCTGTGATGGGGAATGGAACCCTGTGATGGGAATGGAACCCTGTGATGGGGAAGGGAACCCTGCGATGGGAATGGAACCCTGTGATGGGGAATGGAACCCTGAGATGGGGAATGGAACCCTGCGACTGGGAAGGGAACTCTGCGATGGGGAAGGGAACCCTGCAATGGGGATGGGAACACTGAGATGGGGAAGTGAACCCTGAGATGGGAAATGGAACCCTGAGATGGGGAATGGAACCCTGTGACGGGAATTGAACTCTGTGAAGGGGAATGGAATCCTGTGACGGGAATGGAACCCTGTGACGGTAATGGAACCCTGTGATGGGGAATGGAACCCTGTGACGGGAATGGAACCCTGTGATGTGGAATGGAACCCTGTGATGGGGAATGGAACCCTGTGACGGGGAATGGAACCCTGTGATGGTGAATGGAACCCTGTGATGGGGAATGGAATCCTGTTATGGGGAATGGAATCCTGTTATGGGGAATGGAACTCTGTTATGGGGAATGGAACTCTGTTATGGGGAATGGAACCCTGTGCTGGGAAATGGAACCCTGTGATGGGGAATGGAACCCTGTGATGGGAAAGGGAACTCTGCGATGGGGAAGGGAACCCTGAGACTGGGAAGGGAAACCTGAGATGGGGAAGGGAACCCTGTGACTGGGAAGGGAATTCTGCGACGGGGAAGGGAACCCTGCGATGGGGAAGGGAACACTGAGATGGGGAAGGGAACCCTGAGATGGGAATGGAACCCTGTGATGGGGAATGGAACCCTGTGATGGGGAATGGAACCCTGTGACTGGAATGGAACCATGTGATGGGAAATGGAATCCTGTGACGGGAATGGAATCCTGTTATGGGGAATGGAACCCTCTGACGGGAATGGTACCCTGTGACGGGAATGGAACCATGTGATGGGGAATGGAACCCTGTGACGGGGAATGGAACCCTGTGATGGGAATGGAACCCTGTGATGGGGAAGGGAGACCTGCGATGGGAATGGAACCCTGTGATGGGGAAGGGAGACCTGCGATGGGAATGGAACCCTGTGATGGGGAATGGAACCCTGAGATGGGGAATGGAACCCTGTGACTGAGAAGGGAACTCTGCGATGGGGAAGGGAACCCTGCAATGGGGATGGGAACACTGAGATGGGGAAGTAAACCCTGTGATGGGGAATGGAACCCTGAGATGGGGAGGGAACCCTGCGATGGGAATGGAACCCTGTGATGGGGAATGGAACCCTGTGATGGGGAATGGAACCCTGTGACGGGAATGGAACCCTGTGATGGGGAATGGAACCCTGTGATGGGGAATGGAACCCTGTGATGGTGAATGCAACCCTGTGATGGGAATGGAACCCTGTGATGGGTAATGGAACCCTGTGACGGGAATGGAACCCTGTGACGGGAATGGAACCATGTGACGGGATTGGAACCCTGTGATGGGGAATGGAACCCTGAGATGTGGAATGGAACCCTGTGATGGGGAATGGAACCCTGTGATGGGGAATGGAACCCTGAGATGTGGAATGGAACCCTGTGATGTGGAATGGAACCCTGTGATGGGGAATGGAACCCTGTGATGTGGAATGGAACCCTGTGATGGGGAATGGAACCCTGTGATGGTGAATGGAACCCTGTGATGGGGAATGGAATCCTGTTATGGGGAATGGAACTCTGTTATGGGGAATGGAACCCTGTTATGGGGAATGGAACCCTGTGCTGGGAAATGGAACCCTGTGATGGGGAATGGAACCCTGTGATGGGGAAGGGAACCCTGTGACGGGAAACGACCCCTGTGACGGGAATGGAACCATGTGACGGGAATGGAACCCTGTGATGGGGAATGGAACCCTGTGATGGGAATGGAACCCTGTGATGGGGAAGGGAGACCTGCGATGGGAATGGAACCTTGTGATGGGAAAGGGAGACCTGCAATGGGAATGGAACCCTGTGATGGGGAATGGAACCCTGAGATGGGGAATGGAACCCTGCGACTGGGAAGGGAACTCTGCGATGGGGAAGGGAACCCTGAAATGGGGATGGGAACACTGAGTTGGGGAAGTGATCCCTGAGATGGGGAATGGAACCCTGAGATGGGGAGGGAACCCTGCGATGGGAATGGAACCCTATGATGGGGAATGGAACCCTGTGATGGGGAATGGAACCCTGTGACGGGAATGGAACTCTGTGATGGGGAATGGAATCCTGTTACGGGAATGGAACCCTGTGATGGGAATGGAACCCTGTGATGGGTAATGGAACCCTGTGACGGGAATGGAACCCTGTGACCGGAATGGAACCATGTGACGGGAATGGAACCCTGTGATGGGGAATGGAACCCTGTGATGGGGAATGGAACCCTGTGATGGTGAATGGAACCCTGTGATGGGGAATGGAACCCTGTGATGGGGAATGGAACCCTGCGACTGAGAAGGGAACTCTGCGATTTGGAAGGGAACCCTGCAATGGGGATGGGAACACTGAGATGGGGAAGTGAACCCTGAGATGGGGAATGGAACCCTGAGATGGGGAGGGAACCCTGCGATGGGAATGGAACCCTGTGATGGGGAATGGAACCCTGTGATGGGGAATGGAACCCTGTGACGGGAATGGAACCCTGTGATGGGGAATGGAATCCTCTGACGGGAATGGAACCCTGTAATGGGAATGGAACCCTGTGATGGGTAATGGAACCCTGTGATGGGTAATGGAACCCTGTGACGGGAATGGAACCCTGTGACGGGAATGGAACCATGTGACGGGATTGGAACCCTGTGATGGGGAATGGAACCCTGAGATGTGGAATGGAACCCTGTCATGGGGAATGGAACCCTGTGATGGAGAATGGAACCCTGTGATGGTGAATGGAACCCTGTGATGGGGAATGGAATCCTGTTATGGGGAAGTGAACTCTGTTATGGGGAATGGAACCCTGTGCTGGGAAATGGAACCCTGTGATGGGGAATGGAACCCTGTGATGGGGAAGGGAACCCTGTGACGGGAAACGACCCCTGTGACGGGAATTGAACCATGTGACGGGGAATGGAACCCTGTGATGGGAATGGAACCCTGTGATGGGGAAGGGAGACCTGCGATGGGAATGGAACCTTGTGATGGGGAAGGGAGACCTGCGATGGGAATGGAACCCTGTGATGGGGAATGGAACCCTGAGATGGGGAATGGAACCCTGCGACTGGGAAGGGAACTCTGCGATGGGGAAGGGAACCCTGCAATGGGGATGGGAACACTGAGATGGGGAAGTTATCCCTGAGATGGGGAATGGAACCCTGAGATGGGGAGGGAACCCTGCGATGGGAATGGAACCCTATGATGGGAAATGGAACCCTGTGATGGGGAATGGAACCCTGTGACGGGAATGGAACTCTGTGATGGGGAATGGAATCCTGTTACGGGAATGGAACCCTGTGATGGGAATGGAACCCTGTGATGGGTAATGGAACCCTGTGACGGGAATGGAACCCTGTGACCGAAATGGAACCATGTGACGGGAATGGAACCCTGTGATGGGGAATGGAACCCTGTGATGGGGAATGGAACCCTGTGATGGTGAATGGAACCCTGTGATGGGGAATGGAACCCTGTGATGGGGAATGGAACCCTGCGACTGAGAAGGGAACTTTGCGAAGGGGAAGGGAACCCTGCAATGGGGATGGGAACACTGAGATGGGGAAGTGAACCCTGAGATGGGGAATGGAACCCTGAGATGGGGAGGGAACCCTGCGATGGGAATGGAACCCTGTGATGGGGAATGGAACCCTGTGATGGGGAATGGAACCCTGTGACGGGAATGGAACCCTGTGATGGGGAATGGAATCCTATGACGGGAATGGTACCCTGTAATGGGAATGGAACCCTGTGATGGGTAATGGAACCCTGTGACGGGAATGGAACCCTGTGACGGGAATGGAACCATGTGACGGGATTGGAACCCTGTGATGGGGAATGGAACCCTGAGATGTGGAATGGAACCCTGTGATGGGGAATGGAACCCTGTGATGGGGAATGGAACCCTGTGATAGGGAATGGAATCCTGTTATGGGGAATGGAACTCTGTTATGGGGAATGGAACTCTGTTATGGGGAATGGAACCCTGTGCTGGGAAATGGAACCCTGTGATGGGGAATGGAACCCTGTGATGGGGAAGGGAACTCTGCGATGGGGAAGGGAACCCTGAGACTGGGAAGGGAACCCTGAGATGGGGAAGGGAACCCTGTGACTGGGAAGGGAATTCTGCGACGGGGAAGGGAACCCTGCGATGGGAAAGGGAACACTGAGATGGGGAATGGAACCCTGAGATGGGAATGGAACCCTGTGATGGGGAATGGAACCCTGTGATGGGGAATGGAACCCTGTGACGGGAATGGAACCATGTGATGGGAAATGGAATCCTGTGACGGGAATGGAATCCTGTTATGGGGAATGGAACCCTGTGACGGGAATGGTACCCTGTGACGGGAATGGAACCATGTGATGGGGAATGGAACCCTGTGACGGGAAACGAACCCTGTGACGGGAATGGAACCATGTGATGGGGAGGGAACCCTGCGATGAGAATGGAACCCTGTGATGGGAATGGAACCCTGTGATGGGTAATGGAACCCTGTGACGGGAATGGAACCCTGTGACCGGAATGGAACCATGTGACGGGAATGGAACCCTGTGATGGGGAATGGAACCCTGAGATGGGGAATGGAACCCTGAGATGGGGAGGGAACCCTGCGATGGGAATGGAACCCTATGATGGGAAATGGAACCCTGTGACGGGAATGGAACTATGTGATGGGGAATGGAATCCTGTTACGGGAATGGAACCCTGTGATGGGAATGGAACCCTGTGATGGGTAATGGAACCCTGTGACGGGATTGGAACCCTGTGACCGAAATGGAACCATGTGACGGGAATGGAACCCTGTGATGGGGAATGGAACCCTGTGATGGGGAATGGAACCCTGTGATGGTGAATGGAACCCTGTGATGGGGAATGGAACCCTGCGACTGAGAAGGGAACTCTGCGAAGGGGAAGGGAACCCTGCAATGGGGATTGGAACACTGAGATGGGGAAGTGAACCCTGAGATGGGGAATGGAACCCTGAGATGGGGAGGGAACCCTGCGATGGGAATGGAACCCTGTGATGGGGAATGGAACCCTGTGATGGGGAATGGAACCCTGTGACGGGAATGGAACCCTGTGATGGGGAATGGAATCCTGTGACGGGAATGGTACCCTGTAATGGGAATGGAAACCTGTGATGGGTAATGGAACCCTGTGACGGGAATGGAACCCTGTGACGGGAATGGAACCATGTGACGGGATTGGAACCCTGTGATGGGGAATGGAACCCTGAGATGTGGAATGGAACCCTGTGATGGGGAATGGAACCCTGTGATGGGGAATGGAACCCTGTGATAGGGAATGGAATCCTGTTATGGGGAATGGAACTCTGTTATGGGGAATGGAACTCTGTTATGGGGAATGGAACCCTGTGCTGGGAAATGGAACCCTGTGATGGGGAATGGAACCCTGTGATGGGGAAGCGAACTCTGCGATGGGGAAGGGAACCCTGAGACTGGGAAGGGAACCCTGAGATGGGGAAGGGAACCCTGTGACTGGGAAGGGAATTCTGCGACGGGGAAGGGAACCCTGCGATGGGAAAGGGAACACTGAGATGGGGAATGGAACCCTGAGATGGGAATGGAACCCTGTGATGGGGAATGGAACCCTGTGATGGGGAATGGAACCCTGTGACGGGAATGGAACCATGTGATGGGAAATGGAATCCTGTGACGGGAATGGAATCCTGTTATGGGGAATGGAACCCTGTGACGGGAATGGTACCCTGTGACGGGAATGGAACCATGTGATGGGGAATGGAACCCTGTGACGGGAAACGACCCTGTGACGGGAATGGAACCATGTGATGGGGAGGGAACCCTGCGATGAGAATGGAACCCTGTGATGGGTAATGGAACCCTGTGACGGGAATGGAACCCTGTGACCGGAATGGAACCATGTGACGGGAATGGAACCCTGTGATGGGGAATGGAACCCTGAGATGGGGAATGGAACCCTGTGATGGGGAATGGAACCCTGTGATGGGGAATGGAACCCTGTGATGGTGAATGGAACCCTGTGATGGGGAATGGAACCCTGTGATGGGGACTGGAACCCTACGACTGAGAAGGGAACTCTGCGATGGGGAAGGGAACCCTGCAATGGGGATGGGAACACTGAGATGGGGAAGTGAACCCTGAGATGGGGAAAGGAACCCTGAGATGGGGAGGGAACCCTGCGATGGGACTCTGCGATGGGACTCTGTTATGGGGAATGGAACCCTGTGATGTGGAATGGAACCCTGTGGTGTGGAATGGAACCATGTGATGTGGAATGGAACCCTGTGGTGTGGAATGGAACACTGTGACGGGAATGGAACCCTGTGATGGGGAATGGAACCCTGTGATGGGAATGGAACCATGTGACGGGAATGGAACCCTGTGATGGGGAATGGAACCCTGAGATGTGGAATATAACCCTGTGATGTGGAATGGAACCCTGTGATGGGGAATGGAACCCTGTGATGGGGAATGGAACCCTGTGATGGGGAATGGAATCCTGTTATGGGGAATGGAACTCTGTTATGGGGAATGGGACTCTGTTATGGGGAATGGAACCCTGTGATGTGGAATGGAACCCTGTGGTGTGGAATGGAACCCTGTGATGGGGAATGGAACCCTGTGATGGGGAATGGAACCCTGCGACTGAGAAGGGAACTCTGCGAAGGGGAAGGGAACCCTGCAATGGGGATTGGAACACTGAGATGGGGAAGTGAACCCTGAGATGGGGAATGGAACCCTGAGATGGGGAGGGAACCCTGCGATGGGAATGGAACCCTGTGATGGGGAATGGAACCCTGTGATGGGGAATGGAACCCTGTGACGGGAATGGAACCCTGTGATGGGGAATGGAATCCTATGACGGGAATGGTACCCTGTAATGGGAATGGAACCCTGTGATGGGTAATGGAACCCTGTGACGGGAATGGAACCCTGTGACGGGAATGGAACCATGTGACGGGATTGGAACCCTGTGATGGGGAATGGAACCCTGAGATGTGGAATGGAACCCTGTGATGGGGAATGGAACCCTGTGATGGGGAATGGAACCCTGTGATAGGGAATGGAATCCTGTTATGGGGAATGGAACTCTGTTATGGGGAATGGAACTTTGTTATGGGGAATGGAACCCTGTGCTGGGAAATGGAACCCTGTGATGGGGAATGGAACCCTGTGATGGGGAAGCGAACTCTGCGATGGGGAAGGGAACCCTGAGACTGGGAAGGGAACCCTGAGATGGGGAAGGGAACCCTGTGACTGGGAAGGGAATTCTGCGACGGGGAAGGGAACCCTGCGATGGGAAAGGGAACACTGAGATGGGGAATGGAACCCTGAGATGGGGAATGGAACCCTGTGATGGGGAATGGAACCCTGTGACGGGAATGGAACCATGTGATGGGAAATGGAATCCTGTGACGGGAATGGAATCCTGTTATGGGGAATGGAACCCTGTGACGGGAATGGTACCCTGTGACGGGAATGGAACCATGTGATGGGGAATGGAACCCTGTGACGGGAAACGACCCTGTGACGGGAATGGAACCATGTGATGGGGAGGGAACCCTGCGATGAGAATGGAACCCTGTGATGGGAATGGAACCCTGTGATGGGTAATGGAACCCTGTGACGGGAATGGAACCCTGTGACCGGAATGGAACCATGTGACGGGAATGGAACCCTGTGATGGGGAATGGAACCCTGAGATGGGGAATGGAACCCTGTGATGGGGAATGGAACCCTGTGATGGGGAATGGAACCCTGTGATGGTGAATGGAACCCTGTGATGGGGAATGGAACCCTGTGATGGGGACTGGAACCCTACGACTGAGAAGGGAACTCTGCGATGGGGAAGGGAACCCTGCAATGGGGATGGGAACACTGAGATGGGGAAGTGAACCCTGAGATGGGGAATGGAACCCTGAGATGGGGAGGGAACCCTGCGATGGGACTCTGCGATGGGACTCTGTTATGGGGAATGGAACCCTGTGATGTGGAATGGAACCCTGTGGTGTGGAATGGAACCATGTGATGTGGAATGGAACCCTGTGGTGTGGAATGGAACACTGTGACGGGAATGGAACCCTGTGATGGGGAATGGAACCCTGTGATGGGAATGGAACCATGTGACGGGAATGGAACCCTGTGATGGGGAATGGAACCCTGAGATGTGGAATATAACCCTGTGATGTGGAATGGAACCCTGTGATGGGGAATGGAACCCTGTGATGGGGAATGGAACCCTGTGATGGGGAATGGAATCCTGTTATGGGGAATGGAACTCTGTTATGGGGAATGGGACTCTGTTATGGGGAATGGAACCCTGTGATGTGGAATGGAACCCTGTGGTGTGGAATGGAACCATGTGATGTGGAATGGAACCCTGTGGTGTGGAATGGAACCCTGAGATGGGAATGGAACCCTGCGATGGAAATGGAACCCTGTGATGTTAAATGGAACTCTGTGACGGGAATTTAAACCTGTGATGGGGAATGGAACCCTGTGATGGGGAATGGAACCCTGTGAAGTGGAATGGAACCCTGTGGTGTGGAATGGAACCCTGAGATGTGGAATGGAACCCTGTGATGGGGAATGGAACCCTGTGATTGGGAATGGAACTCTGTGACGGGAATTTAAACCTGTGATGGGGAATGGAACCCTGTGATGGGGAATGGAACCCTGTGACGGGAATGGAACCCTGTGATGTTAAATGGAACTCTGTGACGGGAATTTAAATCTGTGATGGGGAATGGAACCCTGTGATGGGAATGGAACCATGTGAAGTGGAATGGAACCCTGTGGTGTGGAATGAAACCCTGAGATGTGGAATGGAACACTGTGATGTTGAATGGAACCCTGCGATGGAAATGGAACCCTGTGATGGGGAATGGAAACCTGTGACGGGGAAGGGAACACTGAGATGGGGAAGAGAAACCTGAGATGGGGAAGGGAACCCTGAGATGGGGAAGGGAACCCTGCGATGGGAATGGAACCCTGTGATGGGGAATTGGAACCCTGAGATGGGGACTGGAACCCTGTGACGGGGAAGGGAACTCTGCGACGGGGAAGGGAACCCTGCGATGGGGAATGGAACCCTGTGATGGGGAATGGAACCCTGTGATTGGGAATGGAACTCTGTGATGGGGAATGGAATCTTGTTATGGGGAATGGAACCCTGTGACTGGAATGGAACCCTGTGATGTGGAATGGAACCCTGCGATGGGGAATGGAACCCTGTGACGGGAATGGAACCCTGTGATGGGGAATGGAACCATGTGACGGGAATGGAACCCTGTGATGGGGAATGGAACCCTGTGATGGGGAATGGAACCCTGTGATGGGGAATGGAACCTTGTGATGGGGAATGGAACCCTGTGACTGGAATGGAACCCTGTGACGGAATGGAACCCTGTGATGGGAATGGAATTCTGTGACGGGAATGGAACCCTGTGACGGGAATGGAACTCTGTGATGGGGAAGGGAAACCTGCGATGGGGAAGGGAACCCTGAGAGGGGGAGGGAACCCTGAGATGGGGAAGTGAACCCTGAGATGGGGAATGGAACCCTGAGATGGGGAGGGAACCCTGCGATGGGAATGGAACCCTGTGATGGGGAATGGAACCTTGTGATGGGGAATGGAACCCTGTGACGGGAATGGAACTCTGTGATGGAAAATGGAATCCTGTGACGGGAATGGAACCCTGTGACGGGAATGGAACCCTGTGATGGGGAATGGAACCCTGTGACGGGAATGGAACCCTGTGATGGGGAATGGAACCCTGTGACGGGAATGGAACCCTGTGATGGGAATGGAACCCTGTGATGGCTAATGGAACCCTGTGACGGGAATGGAACCCTGTGATGGGAATGGAACCATGTGACGGGAATGGAACCCTGTGATGGGGAATGGGACTCTGTTATGGGGAATGGAACTCTGTTATGGGGAATGGAACCCTGTGATGTGGAATGGAACACTGTGGTGTGGAAGGGAACCCTGTGATGTGGAATGGAACCCTGTGGTGTGGAATGGAACCCTGTGACGGGAATGGAACCCTGAGATGGAAATGGAACCCTGTGATGGGGAATGGAACCCTGTGATGGGGAAGGGAACTCTGCGATGGGGAAGGGAACCCTGCGATGGGGAAGGGAACACTGAGATGGGGAATGGAACTCTGTTATGGGGAATGGAACTCTGTTATGGGGAATGGAACCTTGTGATGGGGAATGGAACCCTGTGAAGTGGAATGGAACCCTGTGGTGTGGAATGGAACCCTGAGATGTGGAATGGAACCCTGTGATGGGGAATGGAACCCTGTGATTGGGAATGGAACTCTGTGACGGGAATTTAAACCTGTGATGGGGAATGGAACCCTGTGATGGGGAATGGAACCCTGTGACGGGAATGGAACCCTGTGATGTTAAATGGAACTCTGTGACGGTAATTTAAATCTGTGATGGGGAATGGAACCCTGTGATGGGGATTGGAACCCTGTGAAGTGGAATGGAACCCTGTGGTGTGGAATGGAACCCTGAGGTGTGGAATGGAACACTGTGATGTGGAATGGAACCCTGCGATGAAAATGGAACCCTGTGATGGGGAATGGAAACCTGTGACGGGGAAGGGAACACTGAGATGGGGAAGAGAACCCTGAGATGGGGAAGGGAACCCTGAGATGGGGAAGGGAACCCTGCGATGGGAATGGAACCCTGTGATGGGGAATTGGAACCCTGAGATGGGGACTGGAACCCTGTGACGGGGAAGGGAACTCTGCGACGGGGAAGGGAACCCTGCGATTGGGAATGGAACCCTGTGATGGGGAATGGAACCCTGTGATTGGGAATGGAACCCTGTGATGGGGAATGGAACCTTGTTATGGGTAATGGAACCCTGTGACTGGAATGGAACCCTGTGATGGGGAATGGAACCCTGCGATGGGGAATGGAACCCTGTGACGGGAATGGAACCCTGTGATGGGGAATGGAACCATGTGACGGGAATGGAACCCTGTGATGGGGAATGGAACCCTGTGATGGGGAATGGAACCCTGTGATGGGGAATGGAACCTTGTGATGGGGAATGGAACCCTGTGACTGGAATGGAACCCTGTGACGGGAATGGAACCCTGTGATGGGAATGGAATCCTGTGACGGGAATGGAACCCTGTGACGGGAATGGAACTCTTTGATGGGGAAGGGAACCCTGCGATGGGGAAGGGAACCCTGCGATGGGGAAGGGAACCCTGAGAGGGGGAGGGAACCCTGAGATGGGGAAGTGAACCCTGAGATGGGGAATGGAACCCTGAGATGGGGAGGGAACCCTGCGATGGGAATGGAACCCTGTGATGGGGAATGGAACCCTGTGATGGGTAATGGAACCCTGTGACGGGAATGGAACTCTGTGATGGAGAATGGAATCCTGTGACGGGAATGGAACCCTGTGACGGGAATGGAACCCTGTGATGGGGAATGGAACCTTGTGACGGGAATGGAACCCTGTGATGGGAATGGAACCCTGTGATGGGTAATGGAACCCTGTGACGGGAATGGAACCCTGTGATGGGAATGGAACTCTGTGATGGGGAAGGGAACCCTGCGATGGGGAAGGGAACCCTGAGAGGGGGAGGGAACCCTGAGATGGGGAAGTGAACCCTGAGATGGGGAATGGAACCCTGAGATGGGGAGGGAACCCTGCGATGGGAATGGAACCCTGTGATGGGGAATGGAACCCTGTGATGGGGAATGGAACCCTGTGACGGGAATGGAACTCTGTGATGGAGAATGGAATCCTGTGACGGGAATGGAACCCTGTGACGGGAATGGAACCCTGTGATGGGGAATGGAACCCTGTGACGGGAATGGAACCCTGTGATGGGGAATGGAGCCTGTGACGGGAATGGAACCCTGTGATGGGAATGGAACCCTGTGATGGGTAATGGAACCCTGTGACGGGAATGGAACCCTGTGATGGGAATGGAACCATGTGACGGGAATGGAACCCTGTGATGGGGAATGGGACTCTGTTATGGGGAACGGAACCCTGTGATGTGGAATGGAACCCTGTGGTGTGGAATGGAACCCTGTGATGTGGAATGGAACCCTGTGGTGTGGAATGGAACCCTGTGACGGGAATGGAACCCTGAGATGGAAATGGAACCCTGTGATGGGGAATGGAACCCTGTGATGGGGAAGGGAACTCTGCGATGGGGAAGGGAACCCTGCGATGGGGAAGGGAACACTGAGATGGGGAATGGAACTCTGTTATGGGGAATGGAACTCTGTTATGGGGAATGGAACCTTGTGATGGGGAATGGAACCCTGTGAAGTGGAATGGAACCCTGTGGTGTGGAATGGAACCCTGAGATGTGGAATGGAACCCTGTGATGGGGAATGGAACCCTGTGATTGGGAATGGAACTCTGTGACGGGAATTTAAACCTGTGATGGGGAATGGAACCCTGTGATGGGGAATGGAACCCTGTGACGGGAATGGAACCCTGTGATGTTAAATGGAACTCTGTGACGGGAATGGAACCCTGTGACGGGAATGGAATTCTGTGATGGGGAAGGGAACCCTGCGATGGGGAAGGGAACCCTGAGAGGGGGAGGGAACCCTGAGATGGGGAAGTGAACCCTGAGATGGGGAATGGAACCCTGAGATGGGGAGGGAACCCTGCGATGGGAATGGAACCCTGTGATGGGGAATGGAACCCTGAGATGGGGAGGGAACCCTGCGATGGGAATGGAACCCTGTGACGGGAATGGAACTCTGTGATGGAGAATGGAATCCTGTGACGGGAATGGAACCCTGTGACGGGAATGGAACCCTGTGATGGGGAATGGAACCCTGTGACGGGAATGGAACCCTGTGATGGGGAATGGAACCCTGTGACGGGAATGGAACCCTGTGATGGGAATGGAACCCTGTGATGGGTAATGGAACCCTGTGACGGGAATGGAACCCTGTGATGGGAATGGAACCATGTGACGGGAATGGAACCCTGTGATGGGGAATGGGACTCTGTTATGGGGAATGGAACTCTGTTATGGGGAATGGAACCCTGCGATGGAAATGGAACCCTGTGATGGGGAATGGAACCCTGTGATGGGGAAGGGAACTCTGCGATGGGGAAGGGAACCCTGCGATGGGGAAGGGAACACTGAGATGGGGAATGGAACTCTGTTATGGGGAATGGAACCTTGTGATGGGGAATGGAACCCTGTGACTGGAATGGAACCCTGTGATGGGGAATGGAACCTTGTGATGGGGAATGGAAACCTGTGACTGGAATGGAACCCTGTGATGGGGAATGGAATCCTGTTATGGGGAATGGAACTCTGTTATGGGGAATGGAACTCTGTTATGGGGAATTGAACTCTGTTATGGGGAATGGAACCCTGTGATGGGGAATGGAACCCTGTGATGAGGAATGGAACCCTGTGATGGGGAATGGAACCCTGTGATTGGGAATGGAACCCTGTGATGGGGAATGGAACCTTGTGAAGGGGAATGGATCCCTGTGACTGGAATGGAACCCTGTGACGGGAATGGAACCCTGCGATGGGAATGGAATCCTGTGACGGGAATGGAACCCTGTGACGGGAATGGAACCCTGTGATGGGGAATGGAACCCTTTGACGGGAATGGAACCCTGTGATGGGAATGGAACCCTGTGATGGGAATGGAACCATGTGACGGGAATGGAACCCTGTGATGTGGAATGGAACCCTGTGGTGTGGAATGGAACCCTGTGACGGGAATGGAACCCTGAGATGGAAATGGAACCCTGTGATGGGGAATGGAACCCTGTGATGGGGAAGGGAACTCTGCGATGGGGAAGGGAACCCTGCGATGGGGAAGGGAACACTGAGATGGGGAATGGAACTCTGTTATGGGGAATGGAACTCTGTTATGGGGAATGGAACCTTGTGATGGGGAATGGAACCCTGTGAAGTGGAATGGAACCCTGTGGTGTGGAATGGAACCCTGAGATGTGGAATGGAACCCTGTGATGGGGAATGGAACCCTGTGATTGGGAATGGAACTCTGTGACGGGAATTTAAACCTGTGATGGGGAATGGAACCCTGTGATGGGGAATGGAACCCTGTGACGGGAATGGAACCCTGTGATGTTAAATGGAACTCTGTGACGGGAATGGAACCCTGTGACGGGAATGGAATTCTGTGATGGGGAAGGGAACCCTGCGATGGGGAAGGGAACCCTGAGAGGGGGAGGGAACCCTGAGATGGGGAAGTGAACCCTGAGATGGGGAATGGAACCCTGAGATGGGGAGGGAACCCTGCGATGGGAATGGAACCCTGTGATGGGGAATGGAACCCTGAGATGGGGAGGGAACCCTGCGATGGGAATGGAACCCTGTGACGGGAATGGAACTCTGTGATGGAGAATGGAATCCTGTGACGGGAATGGAACCCTGTGACGGGAATGGAACCCTGTGATGGGGAATGGAACCCTGTGACGGGAATGGAACCCTGTGATGGGGAATGGAACCCTGTGACTGGAATGGAACCCTGTGATGGGAATGGAACCCTGTGATGGGTAATGGAACCCTGTGACGGGAATGGAACCCTGTGATGGGAATGGAACCATGTGACGGGAATGGAACCCTGTGATGGGGAATGGAACTCTGTTATGGGGAATGGAACCCTGCGATGGAAATGGAACCCTGTGATGGGGAATGGAACCCTGTGATGGGGAAGGGAACTCTGCGATGGGGAAGGGAACCCTGCGATGGGGAAGGGAACACTGAGATGGGGAATGGAACTCTGTTATGGGGAATGGAACCTTGTGATGGGGAATGGAACCCTGTGACTGGAATGGAACCCTGTGATGGGGAATGGAACCTTGTGATGGGGAATGGAAACCTGTGACTAGAATGGAACCCTGTGATGGGGAATGGAATCCTGTTATGGGGAATGGAACTCTGTTATGGGGAATTGAACTCTGTTATGGGGAATGGAACCCTGTGATGGGGAATGGAACCCTGTGATGAGGAATGGAACCCTGTGATGGGGAATGGAACCCTGTGATTGGGAATGGAACCCTGTGATGGGGAATGGAACCTTGTGAAGGGGAATGGAACCCTGTGACTGGAATGGAACCCTGTGACGGGAATGGAACCCTGCGATGGGAATGGAATCCTGTGACGGGAATGGAACCCTGTGACGGGAATGGAACCCTGTGATGGGGAATGGAACCCTTTGACGGGAATGGAACCCTGTGATGGGAATGGAACCCTGTGATGGGAATGGAACCATGTGACGGGAATGGAACCCTGTGATGGGGAATGGAACCCTGAGACGTGGAATGGAACCCTGTGATGGGAATGGAACCATGTGACGGGAATGGAACCCTGTGATGGGGAATGGGACTCTGTTATGGGGAATGGAACTCTGTTATGGGGAATGGAACCCTGCGATGGAAATGGAACCCTGTGATGGGGAATGGAACCCTGTGATGGGGAAGGGAACTCTGCGATGGGGAAGGGAACCCTGCGATGGGGAAGGGAACACTGAGATGGGGAATGGAACTCTGTTATGGGGAATGGAACCTTGTGATGGGGAATGGAACCCTGTGACTGGAATGGAACCCTGTGATGGGGAATGGAACCTTGTGATGGGGAATGGAAACCTGTGACTGGAATGGAACCCTGTGATGGGGAATGGAATCCTGTTATGGGGAATGGAACTCTGTTATGGGGAATGGAACCTTGTGATGGGGAATGGAACCCTGTGACTGGAATGGAACCCTGTGATGGGGAATGGAACCTTGTGATGGGGAATGGAAACCTGTGACTGGAATGGATCCCTGTGATGGGGAATGGAATCCTGTTATGGGGAATGGAACTCTGTTATGGGGAATGGAACCTTGTGATGGGGAATGGAACCCTGTGACTGGAATGGAACCCTGTGATGGGGAATGGAACCTTGTGATGGGGAATGGAAACCTGTGACTGGAATGGAACCCTGTGATGGGGAATGGAATCCTGTTATGGGGAATGGAACTCTGTTATGGGGAATGGAACCCTGTGATGGGGAATGGAACCCTGTGATGGGGAATGGAACCCTGTGATGGGGAATGGAACCCTGTGATTGGGAATGGAACCCTGTGATGGGGAATGGAACCTTGTGAAGGGGAATGGAACCCTGTGACTGGAATGGAACCCTGTGACGGGAATGGAACCCTGCGATGGGATTGGAATCCTGTGACGGGAATGGAACCCTGTGACGGGAATGGAACCCTGTGATGGGGAATGGAACCCTGTGACGGGAATGGAACCCTGTGATGGGGAATGGAACCCTGTGATGGGAATGGAACCATGTGACGGGAATGGAACCCTGTGATGGGGAATGGAACCCTGAGATGTGGAATGGAACCCTGTGATGGGAATGGAACCATGTGACTGGAATGGAACCCTGTGATGGGGAATGGAACCTTGTGATGGGGAATGGAAACCTGTGACTGGAATGGAACCCTGTGATGGGGAATGGAATCCTGTTATGGGGAATGGAACTCTGTTATGGGGAATGGAACCTTGTGATGGGGAATGGAACCCTGTGACTGGAATGGAACCCTGTGATGGGGAATGGAACCTTGTGATGGGGAATGGAACCCTGTGACTGGAATGGAACCCTGTGATGGGGAATGTAACCTTGTGATGGGGAATGGAAACCTGTGACTGGAATGGAACCCTGTGATGGGGAATGGAATCCTGTTATGGGGAATGGAACTCTGTTATGGGGAATGGAACTCTGTTATGGGGAATTGAACTCTGTTATGGGGAATGGAACCCTGTGATGGGGAATGGAACCCTGTGATGGGGAATGGAACCCTGTGATGGGGAATGGAACCCTGTGATTGGGAATGGAACCCTGTGATGGGGAATGGAACCTTGTGAAGGGGAATGGAACCCTGTGACTGGAATGGAACCCTGTGACGGGAATGGAACCCTGCGATGGGAATGGAATCCTGTGACGGGAATGGAACCCTGTGACGGGAATGGAACCCTGTGATGGGGAATGGAACCCTGTGACGGGAATGGAACCCTGTGATGGGGAATGGAACCCTGTGATGGGAATGGAACCATGTGACGGGAATGGAACCCTGTGATGGGGAATGGAACCCTGAGATGTGGAATGGAACCCTGTGATGGGAATGGAACCATGTGACGGGAATGGAACCCTGTGATGGGGAATGGGACTCTGTTATGGGGAATGGAACTCTGTTATGGGGAATGGAACCCTGCGATGGAAATGGAACCCTGTGATGGGGAATGGAACCCTGTGATGGGGAAGGGAACTCTGCGATGGGGAAGGGAACTCTGCGATGGGGAAGGGAACACTGAGATGGGGAATGGAACTCTGTTATGGGGAATGGAACCTTGTGATGGGGAATGGAACCCTGTGACTGGAATGGAACCCTGTGATGGGGAATGGAACCTTGTGATGGGGAATGGAAACCTGTGACTGGAATGGAACCCTGTGAAGGGGAATGGAATCCTGTTATGGGGAATGGAACTCTGTTATGGGGAATGGAACCTTGTGATGGGGAATGGAACCCTGTGACTGGAATGGAACCCTGTGATGGGGAATGGAACCTTGTGATGGGGAATGGAAACCTGTGACTGGAATGGAACCCTGTGATGGGGAATGGAATCCTGTTATGGGGAATGGAACTCTGTTATGGGGAATGGAACCTTGTGATGGGGAATGGAACCCTGTGACTGGAATGGAACCCTGTGATGGGGAATGGAACCTTGTGATGGGGAATGGAAACCTGTGACTGGAATGGAACCCTGTGATGGGGAATGGAATCCTGTTATGGGGAATGGAACTCTGTTATGGGGAATGGAACCCTGTGATGGGGAATGGAACCCTGTGATGGGGAATGGAACCCTGTGATGGGGAATGGAACCCTGTGATTGGGAATGGAACCCTGTGATGGGGAATGGAACCTTGTGAAGGGGAATGGCACCCTGTGACTGGAATGGAACCCTGTGACGGGAATGGAACCCTGCGATGGGATTGGAATCCTGTGACGGGAATGGAACCCTGTGACGGGAATGGAACCCTGTGATGGGGAATGGAACCCTGTGACGGGAATGGAACCCTGTGATGGGGAATGGAACCCTGTGATGGGAATGGAACCATGTGACGGGAATGGAACCCTGTGATGGGGAATGGAACCCTGAGATGTGGAATGGAACCCTGTGATGGGAATGGAACCATGTGACGGGAATGGAACCCTGTGATGGGGAATGGGACTCTGTTATGGGGAATGGAACTCTGTTATGGGGAATGGAACCCTGCGATGGAAATGGAACCCTGTGATGGGGAATGGAACCCTGTAATGGGGAAGGGAACTCTGCGATGGGGAAGGGAACCCTGCAATGGGGAAGGGAACACTGAGATGGGGAATGGAACTCTGTTATGGGGAATGGAACTCTGTTATGGGGAATGGAATCTTGTGATGGGGAATGGAACCCTGTGACTGGAATGGAACCCTGTGATGGGGAATGGAACCTTGTGATGGGGAATGGAAACCTGTGACTGGAATGGAACCCTGTGATGGGGAATGGAATCCTGTTATGGGGAATGGAACTCTGTTATGGGGAATGGAACTCTGTTATGGGGAATTGAACTCTGTTATGGGGAATGGAACCCTGTGATGGGGAATGGAACCCTGTGATGGGGAATGGAACCCTGTGATGGGGAATGGAACCCTGTGATTGGGAATGGAACCCTGTGATGGGGAATGGAACCTTGTGAAGGGGAATGGAACCCTGTGACTGGAATGGAACCCTGTGACGGGAATGGAACCCTGCAATGGGAATGGAATCCTGTGACGGGAATGGAACTCTGTGACGGGAATGGAACCCTGTGATGGGGAATGGAACCCTGTGACGGGAATGGAACCCTGTGATGGGGAATGGAACCCTGTGATGGGAATGGAACCATGTGACGGGAATGGAACCCTGTGATGGGGAATGGAACCCTGAGATGTGGAATGGAACCCTGTGATGTGGAATGGAACCCTGTGATGGGGAATGGAACCCTGTGATGTGGAATGGAACCCTGTGGTTTGGAATGGAACCCTGCGATGGAAATGGAACCCTGTGATGGGGAATGGAACCCTGTGATGGGGAAGGGAACTCTGCGATGGGGAAGGGAACCCTGCGATGGGGAAGGGAACACTGAGATGGGGAATGGAACTCTGTTATGGGGAATGGAACCTTGTGATGGGGAATGGAACCCTGTGACTGGAATGGAACCCTGTGATGGGGAATGGAACCTTGTGATGGGGAATGGAACCCTGTGACTGGAATGGAACCCTGTGATGGGGAATGTAACCTTGTGATGGGGAATGGAAACCTGTGACTGGAATGGAACCCTGTGATGGGGAATGGAATCCTGTTATGGGGAATGGAACTCTGTTATGGGGAATGGAACTCTGTTATGGGGAATTGAACTCTGTTATGGGGAATGGAACCCTGTGATGGGGAATGGAACCCTGTGATGGGGAATGGAACCCTGTGATTGGGAATGGAACCCTGTGATTGGGAATGGAACCCTGTGATGGGGAATGGAACCTTGTGAAGGGGAATGGAACCCTGTGACTGGAATGGAACCCTGTGATGGGAATGGAACCCTGCGATGGGAATGGAATCCTGTGACGGGAATGGAACCCTGTGACGGGAATGGAACCCTGTGATGGGGAATGGAACCCTGTGACGGGAATGGAACCCTGTGATGGGGAATGGAACCCTGTGATGGGAATGGAACCATGTGACGGGAATGGAACCCTGTGATGGGGAATGGAACCCTGAGATGTGGAATGGAACCCTGTGATGGGAATGGAACCATGTGACGGGAATGGAACCCTGTGATGGGGAATGGGACTCTGTTATGGGGAATGGAACTCTGTTATGGGGAATGGAACCCTGCGATGGAAATGGAACCCTGTGATGGGGAATGGAACCCTGTGATGGGGAAGGGAACTCTGCGATGGGGAAGGGAACCCTGCGATGGGGAAGGGAACACTGAGATGGGGAATGGAACTCTGTTATGGGGAATGGAACCTTGTGATGGGGAATGGAACCCTGTGACTGGAATGGAACCCTGTGATGGGGAATGGAACCTTGTGATGGGGAATGGAAACCTGTGACTGGAATGGAACCCTGTGATGGGGAATGGAATCCTGTTATGGGGAATGGAACTCTGTTATGGGGAATGGAACCTTGTGATGGGGAATGGAACCCTGTGACTGGAATGGAACCCTGTGATGGGGAATGGAACCTTGTGATGGGGAATGGAAACCTGTGACTGGAATGGAACCCTGTGATGGGGAATGGAATCCTGTTATGGGGAATGGAACTCTGTTATGGGGAATGGAACCTTGTGATGGGGAATGGAACCCTGTGACTGGAATGGAACCCTGTGATGGGGAATGGAACCTTGTGATGGGGAATGGAAACCTGTGACTGGAATGGAACCCTGTGATGGGGAATGGAATCCTGTTATGGGGAATGGAACTCTGTTATGGGGAATGGAACCCTGTGATGGGGAATGGAACCCTGTGATGGGGAATGGAACCCTGTGATGGGGAATGGAACCCTGTGATTGGGAATGGAACCTTGTGATGGGGAATGGAACCTTGTGAAGGGGAATGGAACCCTGTGACTGGAATGGAACCCTGTGACGGGAATGGAACCCTGCGATGGGATTGGAATCCTGTGACGGGAATGGAACCCTGTGACGGGAATGGAACCCTGTGATGGGGAATGGAACCCTGTGACGGGAATGGAACCCTGTGATGGGGAATGGAACCCTGTGATGGGAATGGAACCATGTGACGGGAATGGAACCCTGTGATGGGGAATGGAACCCTGAGATGTGGAATGGAACCCTGTGATGGGAATGGAACCATGTGACGGGAATGGAACCCTGTGATGGGGAATGGGACTCTGTTATGGGGAATTGAACTCTGTTATGGGGAATGGAACCCTGCGATGGAAATGGAACCCTGTGATGGGGAATGGAACCCTGTAATGGGGAAGTGAACTCTGCGATGGGGAAGGGAACCCTGCAATGGGGAAGGGAACACTGAGATGGGGAATGGAACTCTGTTATGGGGAATGGAACTCTGTTATGGGGAATGGAATCTTGTGATGGGGAATGGAACCCTGTGACTGGAATGGAACCCTGTGATGGGGAATGGAACCTTGTGATGGGGAATGGAAACCTGTGACTGGAATGGAACCCTGTGATGGGGAATGGAATCCTGTTATGGGGAATGGAACTCTGTTATGGGGAATGGAACTCTGTTATGGGGAATTGAACTCTGTTATGGGGAATGGAACCCTGTGATGGGGAATGGAACCCTGTGATGGGGAATGGAACCCTGTGATGGGGAATGGAACCCTGTGATTGGGAATGGAACCCTGTGATGGGGAATGGAACCTTGTGAAGGGGAATGGAACCCTGTGACTGGAATGGAACCCTGTGACGGGAATGGAACCCTGCAATGGGAATGGAATCCTGTGACGGGAATGGAACTCTGTGACGGGAATGGAACCCTGTGATGGGGAATGGAACCCTGTGACGGGAATGGAACCCTGTGATGGGGAATGGAACCCTGTGATGGGAATGGAACCATGTGACGGGAATGGAACCCTGTGATGGGGAATGGAACCCTGAGATGTGGAATGGAACCCTGTGATGTGGAATGGAACCCTGTGATGGGGAATGGAACCCTGTGATGTGGAATGGAACCCTGTGGTGTGGAATGGAACCCTGCGATGGAAATGGAACCCTGTGATGGGGAATGGAACCCTGTGATGGGGAAGGGAACTCTGCGATGGGGAAGGGAACCCTGCGATGGGGAAGGGAACACTGAGATGGGGAATGGAACTCTGTTATGGGGAATGGAACCTTGTGATGGGGAATGGAACCCTGTGACTGGAATGGAACCCTGTGATGGGGAATGGAACCTTGTGATGGGGAATGGAAACCTGTGACTGGAATGGAACCCTGTGATGGGGAATGGAATCCTGTTATGGGGAATGGAACTCTGTTATGGGGAATGGAACTCTGTTATGGGGAATTGAACTCTGTTATGGGGAATTGAACTCTGTTATGGGGAATGGAACTCTGTTATGGGGAATGGAACCCTGTGATGGGGAATGGAACCCTGTGATGGGGAATGGAACCCTGTGATGGGGAATGGAACCCTGTGATTGGGAATGGAACCCTGTGATGGGGAATGGAACCTTGTGAAGGGGAATGGAACCCTGTGACTGGAATGGAACCCTGTGACGGGAATGGAACCCTGCGATGGGAATGGAATCCTGTGACGGGAATGGAACCCTGTGACGGGAATGGAACCCTGTGATGGGGAATGGAACCCTGTGATGGGAATTGAACCCTGTGATGGGGAATGGAACCCTGTGATGGGAATGGAACCATGTGACGGGAATGGAACCCTGTGATGGGGAATGGAACCCTGAGATGTGGAATGGAACCCTGTGATGTGGAATGGAACCCTGTGATGGGGAATGGAACCCTGTGATGGGGAATGGAACCCTGTGATGGGGAATGGAATCCTGTTATGGGGAATGGAACTCTGTTATGGGGACTGGGACACTGTTATGGGGAATGGAACCCTGTGATGTGGAATGGAACCCTGTGGTGTGGAATGGAACCATGTGATGTGGAATGGAACCCTGTGGTGTGGAATGGAACCCTGTGACGGGAATGGAACCCTGCGATGGAAATGGAACCCTGTGATGTTAAATGGAACTCTGTGACAGGAATTTAAACCTGTGATGGGGAATGGAACCCCGTGATGGGGCATGGAACCCTGTGAAGTGGAATGGAACCCTGTGGTGTGGAATGGAACCCTGAGATGTGGAATGGAACCCTGTGATGGGGATGGAACCCTGTGATTGGGAATGGAACTCTGTGACGGGAATTTAAACCTGTGATGGGGAATGGAACCCTGTGATGGGGAATGGAACCCTGTGACGGGAATGGAACCCTGTGATGTTAAATGGAACTCTGTGACGGGAATTTAAACCTGTGATGGGGAATGGAACCCTGTGATGGGGAATGGAACCCTGTGAAGTGGAATGGAACCCTGAGATGTGGAATGGAACACTGTGATGTTGAATGGAACCCTGCGATGGAAATGGAACCCTGTGATGGGGAATGGAAACCTGTGACGGGGAATGGAACCCTGTGATGGGGAATGGAACCCTGTGATTGGGAATGGAACCCTGTGATGGGGAATGGAACCTTGTGAAGGGGAATGGAACCCTGTGACTGGAATGGAACCCTGTGACGGGAATGGAACCCTGCGATGGGAATGGAATCCTGTGACGGGAATGGAACCCTGTGACGGGAATGGAACCCTGTGATTGGGAATGGAACCCTGTGACGGGAATGGAACCCTGTGATGGGGAATGGAACCCTGTGATGGGAATGGAACCATGTGACGGGAATGGAACCCTGTGATGGGGAATGGAACCCTGCGTTGGGGAATGGAACCCTGTGACGGGAATGGAACCCTGTGATGGGGAATGGAACCATGTGACGGGAATGGGACCCTGTGATGGGGAATGGAACCCTGTGATGGGGAATGGAACCCTGCGATGGGGAATGGAACCCTGTGATGGGAATGGAATCCTGTGACGGGAATGGAACCCTGTGACGGGAATGGAACTCTGTGATGGGGAATGGAATCCTGTGACGGGAATGGAACACTGTGACGGGAATGGAACCCTGTGACGGGACTGGAACCCTGTGATGGGGAATGGAACCCTGTGACGGGAATGGAACCCTGTGATGGGAATGGAACCCTGTTATGGGGAATGGAACCCTGTGACGGGAATGGAACCCTGTGATGGTAAATGGAACTCTGTGACGGGAACTTAAACCTGTGATGGGGAATGGAACCCTGTGATGTGGAATGGAACCCTGTGACGGGAATGGAACCCTGTGATGGGGATTGGAACCCTGTGATGGGGAATGGAACCTGTGGTGTGGAATGGAACCCTGAGATGTGGAATGGAACCCTGAGATGTGGAATGGAATCCTGTGACGGGACTGGAACCCTGTGATGGGGAATGGAACCCTGTGACGGGAATGGAACCCTGTGACGGGAATGGAACTCTGTGATGGGGAATGGAACCCTGTGACGGAAATGGAACCCTGTGATGGTAAATGGAACTCTGTGACGGGAATTTAAACCTGTGATGTGGAATGGAATCCTGTGACGGGACTGGAACCCTGTGATGGGGAATGGAACACTGTGACGGGAATGGAACCCTGTGACGGGAATGGAACTCTGTGATGGGGAATGGAACCCTGTGACGGAAATGGAACCCTGTGATGGTAAATGGAACTCTGTGACGGGAATTTAAACCTGTGATGTGGAATGGAACCCTTTGACGGGAATGGAACCCTGTGATGGGGAATGGAACCCTGTGATTGGGAATGGAACACTGTGATGTTGAATGGAACCCTGCGATGGAAATGGAACCCTGTGATGGGGAATGGAAACCTGTGACGGGGAAGGGAACTCTGCGATGGGGAAGGGAACCCTGAGATGGGGAGGGAACCCTGCGATGGGAATGGAACCCTATGATGGGGAATGGAACCCTGTTATGGGGAATGGAACCCTGTGACGGGAATGGAACTCTGTGATGGGGAATGGAATCCTGTTACGGGAATGGAACCCTGTGATGGGAATGGAACCCTGTGATGGGTAATGGAACCCTGTGACGGGAATGGAACCCTGTGACCGGAATGGAACCATGTGACGGGAATGGAACCCTGTGATGGGGAATGGAACCCTGTGATGGGGAATGGAACCCTGTGATGGGTAATGGAACCCTGTGACGGGAATGGAACCCTGTGACCGGAATGGAACCATGTGACGGGAATGGAACCCTGTGATGGGGAATGGAACCCTGTGATGGGGAATGGAACCCTGTGATGGTGAATGGAACCCTGCGATGTGGAAGGGAACCCTGCAATGGGGATGGGAACACTGAGATGGGGAAGTGAACCCTGAGATGGGGAATGGAACCCTGAGATGGGGAGGGAACCCTGCGATGGGAATGGAACCCTGTGATGGGGAATGGAACCCTGTGATGGGGAATGGAACCCTGTGACGGGAATGGAACCCTGTGATGGGGAATGGAATCCTCTGACGGGAATGGAACCCTGTAATGGGAATGGAACCCTGTGATGGGTAATGGAACCCTGTGATGGGTAATGGAACCCTGTGACGGGAATGGAACCATGTGACGGGATTGGAACCCTGTGATGGGGAATGGAACCCTGAGATGTGGAATGGAACCCTGTCATGGGGAATGGAACCCTGTGATGGGGAATGGAACCCTGTGATAGTGAATGGAACCCTGTGATGGGGAATGGAATCCTGTTATGGGGAATGGAACTCTGTGATGGGGAATGGAACCCTGTGATGGGGAATGGAACCCTGTGAAGTGGAATGGAACCCTGTAGTGTGGAATGGAACCCTGAGATGTGGAATGGAACACTGTGATGTTGAATGGAACCCTGCGATGGAAATGGAACCCTGTGATGGGGAATGGAAACCTGTGACGGGGAATGGAACCCTGTGATGGGGAATGGAACCCTGTGATTGGGAATGGAACCCTGTGATGGGGAATGGAACCTTGTAAAAGGGGAATGGAACCCTGTGACTGGAATGGAACCCTGTGACAGGAATGGAACCCTGCGATGGGAATGGAATCCTGTGACGGGAATGGAACCCTGTGACGGGAATGGAACCCTGTGATTGGGAATGGAACCCTGTGACGGGAATGGAACCCTGTGATGGGGAATGGAACCCTGTGATGGGAATGGAACCATGTGACGGGAATGGAACCCTGTGATGGGGAATGGAACCCTGCGTTGGGGAATGGAACCCTGTGACGGGAATGGAACCCTGTGATGGGGAATGGAACCATGTGACGGGAATGGAACCCTGTGATGGGGAATGGAACCCTGTGATGGGGAATGGAACCCTGCGATGGGGAATGGAACCCTGTGATGGGAATGGAATCCTGTGACGGGAATGGAACCCTGTGACGGGAATGGAACTCTGTGATGGGGAATGGAATCCTGTGACGGGAATGGAACACTGTGACGGGAATGGAACCCTGTGACGGGACTGGAACCCTGTGATCGGAATGGAACCCTGTGACGGGAATGGAACCCTGTGATGGGAATGGAACCCTGTGATGGGGAATGGAACCCTGTGACGGGAATGGAACCCTGTGATGGTAAATGGAACTCTGTGACGGGAACTTAAACCTGTGATGGGGAATGGAACCCTGTGATGTGGAATGGAACCCTGTGACGGGAATGGAACCCTGTGATGGGGATTGGAACCCTGTGATGGGGAATGGAACCTGTGGTGTGGAATGGAACCCTGAGATGTGGAATGGAACCCTGAGATGTGGAATGGAATCCTGTGACGGGACTGGAACCCTGTGATGGGGAATGGAACCCTGTGACGGGAATGGAACCCTGTGACGGGAATGGAACTCTGTGATGGGGAATGGAACCCTGTGACGGAAATGGAACCCTGTGATGGTAAATGGAACTCTGTGACGGGAATTTAAACCTGTGATGTGGAATGGAATCCTGTGACGGGACTGGAACCCTGTGATGGGGAATGGAACCCTGTGACGGGAATGGAACCCTGTGACGGGAATGGAACTCTGTGATGGGGAATGGAACCCTGTGACGGAAATGGAACCCTGTGATGGTAAATGGAACTCTGTGACGGGAATTTAAACCTGTGATGTGGAATGGAACCCTTTGACGGGAATGGAACCCTGTGATGGGGAATGGAACCCTGTGATTGGGAATGGAACCCTGCAATGGAAATGGAACCCTGTGATGGGGAATGGAAACCTGTGACGGGGAAGGGAACTCTGCGATGGGGAAGGGAACCCTGAGATGGGGAGGGAACCCTGCGATGGGAATGGAACCCTATGATGGGGAATGGAATCCTGTTACGGGAATGGAACCCTGTGATGGGAATGGAACCCTGTGATGGGTAATGGAACCCTGTGACGGGAATGGAACCCTGTGACCGGAATGGAACCATGTGACGGGAATGGAACCCTGTGATGGGGAATGGAACCCTGTGATGGGGAATGGAACCCTGTGATGGGTAATGGAACCCTGTGACGGGAATGGAACCCTGTGACCGGAATGGAACCATGTGACGGGAATGGAACCCTGTGATGGGGAATGGAACCCTGTGATGGGGAATGGAACCCTGTGATGGTGAATGGAACCCTGCGATGTGGAAGGGAACCCTGCAATGGGGATGGGAACACTGAGATGGGGAAGTGAACCCTGAGATGGGGAATGGAACCCTGAGATGGGGAGGGAACCCTGCGATGGGAATGGAACCCTGTGATGGGGAATGGAACCCTGTGATGGGGAATGGAACCCTGTGACGGGAATGGAACCCTGTGATGGGGAATGGAATCCTCTGACGGGAATGGAACCCTGTAATGGGAATGGAACCCTGTGATGGGTAATGGAACCCTGTGATGGGTAATGGAACCCTGTGACGGGAATGGAACCCTGTGACGGGAATGGAACCATGTGACGGGATTGGAACCCTGTGATGGGGAATGGAACCCTGAGATGTGGAATGGAACCCTGTCATGGGGAATGGAACCCTGTGATGGGGAATGGAACCCTGTGATAGTGAATGGAACCCTGTGATGGGGAATGGAATCCTGTTATGGGGAATGGAACTCTGTTATGGGGAATGGAACCCTGTGATGGGGAAGGGAACCCTGTGACGGGAAACGACCCCTGTGACGGGAATGGAACCATGTGACGGGAATGGAACCCTGTGATGGGGAATGGAACCCTGTGATGGGAATGGAACCCTGTGATGGGGAAGGGAGACCTGCGATGGGAATGGAACCTTGTGATGGGGAAGGGAGACCTGCGATGGGAATGGAACCCTGTGATGGGGAATGGAACCCTGAGATGGGGAATGGAACCCTGCGACTGGGAAGGGAACTCTGCGATGGGGAAGGGAACCCTGCAATGGGGATGGGAACACTGAGATGGGGAAGTGATCCCTGAGATGGGGAATGGAACCCTGAGATGGGGAGGGAACCCTGCGATGGGAATGGAACCCTATGATGGGAAATGGAACCCTGTGATGGGGAATGGAACCCTGTGACGGGAATGGAACTCTGTGATGGGGAATGGAATCCTGTTACGGGAATGGAACCCTGTGATGGGAATGGAACCCTGTGATGGGTAATGGAACCCTGTGACGGGAATGGAACCTGTGGTGTGGAATGGAACCCTGAGATGTGGAATGGAACCCTGAGATGTGGAATGGAATCCTGTGACGGGACTGGAACCCTGTGATGGGGAATGGAACCCTGTGACGGGAATGGAACCCTGTGACGGGAATGGAACTCTGTGATGGGGAATGGAACCCTGTGACGGAAATGGAACCCTGTGATGGTAAATGGAACTCTGTGACGGGAATTTAAACCTGTGATGTGGAATGGAATCCTGTGACGGGACTGGAACCCTGTGATGGGGAATGGAACCCTGTGACGGGAATGGAACCCTGTGACGGGAATGGAACTCTGTGATGGGGAATGGAACCCTGTGACGGAAATGGAACCCTGTGATGGTAAATGGAACTCTGTGACGGGAATTTAAACCTGTGATGTGGAATGGAACCCTTTGACGGGAATGGAACCCTGTGATGGGGAATGGAACCCTGTGATTGGGAATGGAACCCTGCAATGGAAATGGAACCCTGTGATGGGGAATGGAAACCTGTGACGGGGAAGGGAACTCTGCGATGGGGAAGGGAACCCTGAGATGGGGAGGGAACCCTGCGATGGGAATGGAACCCTATGATGGGGAATGGAACCCTGTTATGGGGAATGGAACCCTGTGACGGGAATGGAACTCTGTGATGGGGAATGGAATCCTGTTACGGGAATGGAACCCTGTGATGGGAATGGAACCCTGTGATGGGTAATGGAACCCTGTGACGGGAATGGAACCCTGTGACCGGAATGGAACCATGTGACGGGAATGGAACCCTGTGATGGGGAATGGAACCCTGTGATGGGGAATGGAACCCTGTGATGGGTAATGGAACCCTGTGACGGGAATGGAACCCTGTGACCGGAATGGAACCATGTGACGGGAATGGAACCCTGTGATGGGGAATGGAACCCTGTGATGGGGAATGGAACCCTGTGATGGTGAATGGAACCCTGCGATGTGGAAGGGAACCCTGCAATGGGGATGGGAACACTGAGATGGGGAAGTGAACCCTGAGATGGGGAATGGAACCCTGAGATGGGGAGGGAACCCTGCGATGGGAATGGAACCCTGTGATGGGGAATGGAACCCTGTGATGGGGAATGGAACCCTGTGACGGGAATGGAACCCTGTGATGGGGAATGGAATCCTCTGACGGGAATGGAACCCTGTAATGGGAATGGAACCCTGTGATGGGTAATGGAACCCTGTGATGGGTAATGGAACCCTGTGACGGGAATGGAACCCTGTGACGGGAATGGAACCATGTGACGGGATTGGAACCCTGTGATGGGGAATGGAACCCTGAGATGTGGAATGGAACCCTGTCATGGGGAATGGAACCCTGTGATGGGGAATGGAACCCTGTGATAGTGAATGGAACCCTGTGATGGGGAATGGAATCCTGTTATGGGGAATGGAACTCTGTTATGGGGAATGGAACCCTGTGATGGGGAAGGGAACCCTGTGACGGGAAACGACCCCTGTGACGGGAATGGAACCATGTGACGGGAATGGAACCCTGTGATGGGGAATGGAACCCTGTGATGGGAATGGAACCCTGTGATGGGGAAGGGAGACCTGCGATGGGAATGGAACCTTGTGATGGGGAAGGGAGACCTGCGATGGGAATGGAACCCTGTGATGGGGAATGGAACCCTGAGATGGGGAATGGAACCCTGCGACTGGGAAGGGAACTCTGCGATGGGGAAGGGAACCCTGCAATGGGGATGGGAACACTGAGATGGGGAAGTGATCCCTGAGATGGGGAATGGAACCCTGAGATGGGGAGGGAACCCTGCGATGGGAATGGAACCCTATGATGGGAAATGGAACCCTGTGATGGGGAATGGAACCCTGTGACGGGAATGGAACTCTGTGATGGGGAATGGAATCCTGTTACGGGAATGGAACCCTGTGATGGGAATGGAACCCTGTGATGGGTAATGGAACCCTGTGACGGGAATGGAACCTGTGGTGTGGAATGGAACCCTGAGATGTGGAATGGAACCCTGAGATGTGGAATGGAATCCTGTGACGGGACTGGAACCCTGTGATGGGAAATGGAACCCTGTGACGGGAATAGAACCCTGTGACGGGAATGGAACTCTGTGATGGGGAATGGAACCCTGTGACGGAAATGGAACCCTGTGATGGTAAATGGAACTCTGTGACGGGAATTTAAACCTGTGATGTGGAATGGAATCCTGTGACGGGACTGGAACCCTGTGATGGGGAATGGAACCCTGTGACGGGAATGGAACCCTGTGACGGGAATGGAACTCTGTGATGGGGAATGGAACCCTGTGACGGAAATGGAACCCTGTGATGGTAAATGGAACTCTGTGACGGGAATTTAAACCTGTGATGTGGAATGGAACCCTTTGACGGGAATGGAACCCTGTGATGGGGAATGGAACCCTGTGATTGGGAATGGAACACTGTGATGTTGAATGGAACCCTGCGATGGAAATGGAACCCTGTAATGGGGAATGGAAACCTGTGACGGGGAAGGGAACTCTGCGATGGGGAAGGGAACCCTGAGATGGGGAGGGAACCCTGCGATGGGAATGGAACCCTATGATGGGGAATGGAACCCTGTTATGGGGAATGGAACCCTGTGACGGGAATGGAACTCTGTGATGGGGAATGGAATCCTGTTACGGGAATGGAACCCTGTGATGGGAATGGAACCCTGTGATGGGTAATGGAACCCTGTGACGGGAATGGAACCCTGTGACCGGAATGGAACCATGTGACGGGAATGGAACCCTGTGATGGGGAATGGAACCCTGTGATGGGGAATGGAACCCTGTGATGGGTAATGGAACCCTGTGACGGGAATGGAACCCTGTGACCGGAATGGAACCATGTGACGGGAATGGAACCCTGTGATGGGGAATGGAACCCTGTGATGGGGAATGGAACCCTGTGATGGTGAATGGAACCCTGCGATGTGGAAGGGAACCCTGCAATGGGGATGGGAACACTGAGATGGGGAAGTGAACCCTGAGATGGGGAATGGAACCCTGAGATGGGGAGGGAACCCTGCGATGGGAATGGAACCCTGTGATGGGGAATGGAACCCTGTGATGGGGAATGGAACCCTGTGACGGGAATGGAACCCTGTGATGGGGAATGGAATCCTCTGACGGGAATGGAACCCTGTAATGGGAATGGAACCCTGTGATGGGTAATGGAACCCTGTGATGGGTAATGGAACCCTGTGACGGGAATGGAACCCTGTGACGGGAATGGAACCATGTGACGGGGAATGGAACCCTGAGATGTGGAATGGAACCCTGTCATGGGGAATGGAACCCTGTGATGGGGAATGGAACCCTGTGATAGTGAATGGAACCCTGTGATGGGGAATGGAATCCTGTTATGGGGAATGGAACTCTGTTATGGGGAATGGAACTCTGTTATGGGGAATGGAACCCTGTGATGGGGAAGGGAACCCTGTGACGGGAAACGACCCCTGTGACGGGAATGGAACCATGTGACGGGAATGGAACCCTGTGATGGGGAATGGAACCCTGTGATGGGAATGGAACCCTGTGATGGGGAAGGGAGACCTGCGATGGGAATGGAACCTTGTGATGGGGAAGGGAGACCTGCGATGGGAATGGAACCCTGTGATGGGGAATGGAACCCTGAGATGGGGAATGGAACCCTGCGACTGGGAAGGGAACTCTGCGATGGGGAAGGGAACCCTGCAATGGGGATGGGAACACTGAGATGGGGAAGTGATCCCTGAGATGGGGAATGGAACCCTGAGATGGGGAGGGAACCCTGCGATGGGAATGGAACCCTATGATGGGAAATGGAACCCTGTGATGGGGAATGGAACCCTGTGACGGGAATGGAACTCTGTGATGGGGAATGGAATCCTGTTACGGGAATGGAACCCTGTGATGGGAATGGAACCCTGTGATGGGTAATGGAACCCTGTGACGGGAATGGAACCCTGTGACCGAAATGGAACCATGTGACGGGAATGGAACCCTGTGATGGGGAATGGAACCCTGTGATGGGGAATGGAACCCTGTGATGGTGAATGGAACCCTGTGATGGGAATGGAACCCTGTGATGGGGAATGGAACCCTGCGACTGAGAAGGGAACTCTGCGAAGGGGAAGGGAACCCTGCAATGGGGATGGGAACACTGAGATGGGGAATGGAACCCTGAGATGGGGAATGGAACCCTGAGATGGGGAATGGAACCCTGAGATGGGGAGGGAACCCTGCGATGGGAATGGAACCCTGTGATGGGGATTGGAACCCTGTGATGGGGAATGGAACCTGTGGTGTGGAATGGAACCCTGAGATGTGGAATGGAACCCTGAGATGTGGAATGGAATCCTGTGACGGGACTGGAACCCTGTGATGGGGAATGGAACCCTGTGACGGGAATGGAACCCTGTGACGGGAATGGAACTCTGTGATGGGGAATGGAACCCTGTGACGGAAATGGAACCCTGTGATGGTAAATGGAACTCTGTGACGGGAATTTAAACCTGTGATGTGGAATGGAATCCTGTGACGGGACTGGAACCCTGTGATGGGGAATGGAACCCTGTGACGGGAATGGAACCCTGTGACGGGAATGGAACTCTGTGATGGGGAATGGAACCCTGTGACGGAAATGGAACCCTGTGATGGTAAATGGAACTCTGTGACGGGAATTTAAACCTGTGATGTGGAATGGAACCCTTTGACGGGAATGGAACCCTGTGATGGGGAATGGAACCCTGTGATTGGGAATGGAACACTGTGATGTTGAATGGAACCCTGCGATGGAAATGGAACCCTGTGATGGGGAATGGAAACCTGTGACGGGGAAGGGAACTCTGCGATGGGGAAGGGAACCCTGAGATGGGGAGGGAACCCTGCGATGGGAATGGAACCCTATGATGGGGAATGGAACCCTGTTATGGGGAATGGAACCCTGTGACAGGAATGGAACTCTGTGATGGGGAATGGAATCCTGTTACGGGAATGGAACCCTGTGATGGGAATGGAACCCTGTGATGGGTAATGGAACCCTGTGACGGGAATGGAACCCTGTGACCGGAATGGAACCATGTGACGGGAATGGAACCCTGTGATGGGGAATGGAACCCTGTGATGGGGAATGGAACCCTGTGATGGTGAATGGAACCCTGCGATGTGGAAGGGAACCCTGCAATGGGGATGGGAACACTGAGATGGGGAAGTGAACCCTGAGATGGGGAATGGAACCCTGAGATGGGGAGGGAACCCTGCGATGGGAATGGAACCCTGTGATGGGGAATGGAACCCTGTGATGGGGAATGGAACCCTGTGACGGGAATGGAACCCTGTGATGGGGAATGGAATCCTCTGACGGGAATGGAACCCTGTAATGGGAATGGAACCCTGTGATGGGTAATGGAACCCTGTGATGGGTAATGGAACCCTGTGACGGGAATGGAACCCTGTGACGGGAATGGAACCATGTGACGGGATTGGAACCCTGTGATGGGGAATGGAACCCTGAGATGTGGAATGGAACCCTGTCATGGGGAATGGAACCCTGTGATGGGGAATGGAACCCTGTGATAGTGAATGGAACCCTGTGATGGGGAATGGAATCCTGTTATGGGGAATGGAACTCTGTTATGGGGAATGGAACTCTGTTATGGGGAATGGAACCCTGTGATGGGGAAGGGAACCCTGTGACGGGAAACGACCCCTGTGACGGGAATGGAACCATGTGACGGGAATGGAACCCTGTGATGGGGAATGGAACCCTGTGATGGGAATGGAACCCTGTGATGGGGAAGGGAGACCTGCGATGGGAATGGAACCTTGTGATGGGGAAGGGAGACCTGCGATGGGAATGGAACCCTGTGATGGGGAATGGAACCCTGAGATGGGGAATGGAACCCTGCGACTGGGAAGGGAACTCTGCGATGGGGAAGGGAACCCTGCAATGGGGATGGGAACACTGAGATGGGGAAGTGATCCCTGAGATGGGGAATGGAACCCTGAGATGGGGAGGGAACCCTGCGATGGGAATGGAACCCTATGATGGGAAATGGAACCCTGTGATGGGGAATGGAACCCTGTGACGGGAATGGAACTCTGTGATGGGGAATGGAATCCTGTTACGGGAATGGAACCCTGTGATGGGAATGGAACCCTGTGATGGGTAATGGAACCCTGTGACGGGAATGGAACCCTGTGACCGAAATGGAACCATGTGACGGGAATGGAACCCTGTGATGGGGAATGGAACCCTGTGATGGGGAATGGAACCCTGTGATGGTGAATGGAACCCTGTGATGGGAATGGAACCCTGTGATGGGGAATGGAACCCTGCGACTGAGAAGGGAACTCTGCGAAGGGGAAGGGAACCCTGCAATGGGGATGGGAACACTGAGATGGGGAATGGAACCCTGAGATGGGGAATGGAACCCTGAGATGGGGAGGGAACCCTGCGATGGGAATGGAACCCTGTGATGGGGAATGGAACCCTGTGATGGGGAATGGAACCCTGTGACGGGAATGGAACCCTGTGATGGGGAATGGAATCCTATGACGGGAATGGTACCCTGTAATGGGAATGGAACCCTGTGATGGGTAATGGAACCCTGTGACGGGAATGGAACCCTGTGACGGGAATGGAACCATGTTACGGGATTGGAACCCTGTGATGGGGAATGGAACCCTGAGATGTGGAATGGAACCCTGTGATGGGGAATGGAACCCTGTGATGGGGAATGGAACCCTGTGATGGGGAATGGAATCCTGTTTTGGGGAATGGAACTCTATTATGGGGAATGGAACTCTGTTATGGGGAATGGAACCCTGTGCTGGGAAATGGAACCCTGTTATGGGGAATGGAACCCTGTGATGGGGAAGGGAACTCTGCGATGAGGAAGGGAACCCTGAGACTGGGAAGGGAACCCTGAGATGGGGAAGGGAACCCTGTGACTGGGAAGGGAATTCTGCTACGGGGAAGGGAACCCTGCGATGGGGAAGGGAACACTGAGATGGGGAATGGAACCCTGAGATGGGAATGGAACCCTGTGATGGGGAATGGAACCCTGTGATGGGGAATGGAACCCTGTGACGGGAATGGAACCATGTGATGGGAAATGGAATCCTGTGACGGGAATGGAATCCTGTTATGGGGAATGGAACCCTGTGACGGGAATGGTACCCTGTGACGGGAATGGAACCATGTGATGGGGAATGGAACCCTGTGACGGGAAACGAACCCTGTGACGGGAATGGAACCATGTGATGGGGAGGGAACCCTGCGATGGGAATGGAACCCTGTGATGGGAATGGAACCCTGTGATGGGTAATGGAACCCTGTGACGGGAATGGAACCCTGTGACCGGAATGGAACCATGTGACGGGAATGGAACCCTGTGATGGGGAATGGAACCCTGAGATGGGGAATGGAACCCTGTGATGGGGAATGGAACCCTGTGATGGGGAATGGAACCCTGTGATGGTGAATGGAACCCTGTGATGGGGAATGGAACCCTGTGATGGGGAATGGAACCCTACGACTGAGAAGGGAACTCTGCGATGGGGAAGGGAACCCTGCAATGGGGATGGGAACACTGAGATGGGGAAGTGAACCCTGAGATGGGGAATGGAACCCTGAGATAGGGAGGGAACCCTGCGATGGGACTCTGCGATGGGACTCTGTTATGGGGAATGGAACCCTGTGATGTGGAATGGAACCCTGTGGTGTGAAATGGAACCATGTGATGTGGAATGGAACCCTGTGGTGTGGAATGGAACCCTGTGACGGGAATGGAACCCTGTGATGGGGAATGGAACCCTGTGATGGGAATGGAACCATGTGACGGGAATGGAACCCTGTGATGGGGAATGGAACCCTGAGATGTGGAATATAACCCTGTGATGTGGAATGGAACCCTGTGATGGGGAATGGAACCCTGTGATGGGGAATGGAACCCTGTGATGGGGAATGGAATCCTGTTATGGGGAATGGAACTCTGTTATGGGGAATGGGACTCTGTTATGGGGAATGGAACCCTGTGATGTGGAATGGAACCCTGTGGTGTGGAATGGAACCATGTGATGTGGAATGGAACCCTGAGATGTGGAATGGAACCCTGTGATGGGGAATGGAACCCTGTGATTGGGAATGGAACTCTGTGACGGGAATTTAAACCTGTGATGGGGAATGGAACCCTGTGATGGGGAATGGAACCCTGTGACGGGAATGGAACCCTGTGATGTTAAATGGAACTCTGTGACGGGAATTTAAATCTGTGATGGGGAATGGAACCCTGTGATGGGAATGGAACCATGTGAAGTGGAATGGAACCCTGTGGTGTGGAATGAAACCCTGAGATGTGGAATGGAACACTGTGATGTTGAATGGAACCCTGCGATGGAAATGGAACCCTGTGATGGGGAATGGAAAACTGTGACGGGGAAGGGAACACTGAGATGGGGAAGAGAAACCTGAGATGGGGAAGGGAACCCTGAGATGGGGAAGGGAACCCTGCGATGGGAATGGAACCCTGTGATGGGGAATTGGAACCCTGAGATGGGGACTGGAACCCTGTGACGGGGAAGGGAACTCTGCGACGGGGAAGGGAACCCTGCGATGGGGAATGGAACCCTGTGATGGGGAATGGAACCCTGTGATTGGGAATGGAAACCTGTGATGGGGAATGGAACCTTGTTATGGGGAATGGAACCCTGTGACTGGAATGGAACCCTGTGATGGGGAATGGAACCCTGCGATGGGGAATGGAACCCTGTGACGGGAATGGAACCCTGTGATGGGGAATGGAACCATGTGACGGGAATGGAACCCTGTGATGGGGAATGGAACCCTGTGATGGGGAATGGAACCCTGTGATGGGGAATGGAACCTTGTGATGGGGAATGGAACCTTGTGACTGGAATGGAACCCTGTGACGGGAATGGAACCCTGTGATGGGAATGGAATTCTGTGACGGGAATGGAACCCTGTGACGGGAATGGAACTCTGTGATGGGGAAGGGAACCCTGCGATGGGGAAGGAACCCTGAGAGGTGGAGGGAACCCTGAGATGGGGAAGTGAACCCTGAGATGGGGAATGGAACCCTGAGATGGGGAGGGAACCCTGCGATGGGAATGGAACCCTGTGATGGGGAATGGAACCCTGTGATGGGGAATGGAACCCTGTGACGGGAATGGAACTCTGTGATGGAAAATGGAATCCTGTGACGGGAATGGAACCCTGTGACGGGAATGGAACCCTGTGATGGGGAATGGAACCCTGTGACGGGAATGGAACCCTGTGATGGGGAATGGAACCCTGTGACGGGAATGGAACCCTGTGATGGGAATGGAACCCTGTGATGGCTAATGGAACCCTGTGACGGGAATGGAACCCTGTGATGGGAATGGAACCATGTGACGGGAATGGAACCCTGTGATGGGGAATGGGACTCTGTTATGGGGAATGGAACTCTGTTATGGGGAATGGAACCCTGTGATGTGGAATGGAACACTGTGGTGTGGAAGGGAACCCTGTGATGTGGAATGGAACCCTGTGGTGTGGAATGGAACCCTGTGACGGGAATGGAACCCTGAGATGGAAATGGAACCCTGTGATGGGGAATGGAAGCCTGTGATGGGGAAGGGAACTCTGCGATGGGGAAGGGAACCCTGCGATGGGGAAGGGAACACTGAGATGGGGAATTGAACTCTGTTATGGGGAATGGAACTCTGTTATGGGGAATGGAACCTTGTGATGGGGAATGGAAACCTGTGAAGTGGAATGGAACCCTGTGGTGTGGAATGGAACCCTGAGATGTGGAATGGAACCCTGTGATGGGGAATGGAACCCTGTGATTGGGAATGGAACTCTGTGACGGGAATTTAAACCTGTGATGGGGAATGGAACCCTGTGATGGGGAATGGAACCCTGTGACGGGAATGGAACCCTGTGATGTTAAATGGAACTCTGTGACGGTAATTTAAATCTGTGATGGGGAATGGAACCCTGTGATGGGGATTGGAACCCTGTGAAGTGGAATGGAACCCTGTGGTGTGGAATGGAACCCTGAGGTGTGGAATGGAACACTGTGATGTTGAATGGAACCCTGTGATGAAAATGGAACCCTGTGATGGGGAATGGAAACCTGTGACGGGGAAGGGAACACTGAGATGGGGAAGAGAACCCTGAGATGGGGAAGGGAACCCTGAGATGGGGAGGGAACCCTGCGATGGGAATGGAACCCTGTGATGGGGAATTGGAACCCTGAGATGGGGACTGGAACCCTGTGACGGGGAAGGGAACTCTGCGACGGGGAAGGGAACCCTGCGATGGGGAATGGAACCCTGTGATGGGGAATGGAACCCTGTGATTGGTAATGGAACCCTGTGATGGGGAATGGAACCTTGTTATGGGGAATGGAACCCTGTGACTGGAATGGAACCCTGTGATGGGGAATGGAACCCTGCGATGGGGAATGGAACCCTGTGACGGGAATGGAACCCTGTGATGGGGAATGGAACCATGTGACGGGAATGGAACCCTGTGATGGGGAATGGAACCCTGTGATGGGGAATGGAACCTTGTGATGGGGAATGGAACCCTGTGACTGGAATGGAACCCTGTGACGGGAATGGAACCCTGTGATGGGAATGGAATCCTGTGACGGGAATGGAAACCTGTGACGGGAATGGAACTCTTTATTGGGGAAGGGAACCCTGCGATGGGGAAGGGAACCCTGAGAGGGGGAGGGAACCCTGAGATGGGGAAGTGAACCCTGAGATGGGGAATGGAACCCTGAGATGGGGAGGGAACCCTGCGATGGGAATGGAACCCTGTGATGGGGAATGGAACCCTGTGATGGGGAATGGAACCCTGTGACGGGAATGGAACTCTGTGATGGAGAATGGAATCCTGTGACGGGAATGGAACCCTGTGACGGGAATGGAACCCTGTGATGGGGAATGGAACCTTGTGACGGGAATGGAACCCTGTGATGGGAATGGAACCCTGTGATGGGGAATGGAACCCTGTGACGGGAATGGAACCCTGTGATGGGAATGGAACTCTGTGATGGGGAAGGGAACCCTGCGATGGGGAAGGGAACCCTGAGAGGGGGAGGGAACCCTGAGATGGGGAAGTGAACCCTGAGATGGGGAATGGAACCCTGAGATGGGGAGGGAACCCTGCGATGGGGAAGGGAACACTGAGATGGGGAATGGAACCCTGAGATGGGAATGGAACCCTGTGATGGGGAATGGAACCCTGTGATGGGGAATGGAACCCTGTGACGGGAATGGAACCATGTGATGGGAAATGGAATCCTGTGACGGGAATGGAATCCTGTTATGGGGAATGGAACCCTGTGACGGGAATGGTACCCTGTGACGGGAATGGAACCATGTGATGGGGAATGGAACCCTGTGACGGGAAACGAACCCTGTGACGGGAATGGAACCATGTGATGGGGAGGGAACCCTGCGATGGGAATGGAACCCTGTGATGGGAATGGAACCCTGTGATGGGTAATGGAACCCTGTGACAGGAATGGAAACCTGTGACCGGAATGGAACCATGTGACGGGAATGGAACCCTGTGATGGGGAATGGAACCCTGAGATGGGGAATGGAACCCTGTGATGGGGAATGGAACCCTGTGATGGGGAATGGAACCCTGTGATGGTGAATGGAACCCTGTGATGGGGAATGGAACCCTACGACTGAGAAGGGAACTCTGCGATGGGGAAGGGAACCCTGCAATGGGGATGGGAACACTGAGATGGGGAAGTGAACCCTGAGATGGGGAATGGAACCCTGAGATGGGGAGGGAACCCTGCGATGGGACTCTGCGATGGGACTCTGTTATGGGGAATGGAACCCTGTGATGTGGAATGGAACCCTGTGGTGTGGAATGGAACCATATGGTGTGGAATGGAACCCTGTGACGGGAATGGAACCCTGTGATGGGGAATGGAACCCTGAGATGTGGAATATAACCCTGTGATGTGGAATGGAACCCTGTGATGGGGAATGGAACCCTGTGATGGGGAATGGAACCCTGTGATGGGGAATGGAATCCTGTTATGGGGAATGGAACTCTGTTATGGGGAATGGGACTCTGTTATGGGGAATGGAACCCTGTGATGTGGAATGGAACCCTGTGGTGTGGAATGGAACCATGTGATGTGGAATGGAACCCTGTGGTGTGGAATGGAACCCTGTGACGGGAATGGAACCCTGTGGTGTGGAATGGAACCCTGAGATGTGGAATGGAACCCTGTGATGGGGAATGGAACCCTGTGATTGGGAATGGAACTCTGTGACGGGAATTTAAACCTGTGATGGGGAATGGAACCCTGTGATGGGGAATGGAACTCTGTGACGGGAATTTAAACCTGTGATGGGGAATGGAACCCTGTGACGGGAATGGAACCCTGTGATGTTAAATGGAACTCTGTGACGGGAATTTAAATCTGTGATGGGGAATGGAACCCTGTGATGGGAATGGAACCATGTGAAGTGGAATGGAACCCTGTGGTGTGGAATGAAACCCTGAGATGTGGAATGGAAGACTGTGATTGTGAATGGAACCCTGCGATGGAAATGGAACCCTGTGATGGGGAATGGAAACCTGTGACGGGGAAGGGAACACTGAGATGGGGAAGAGAAACCTGAGATGGGGAAGGGAACCCTGAGATGGGGAAGGGAACCCTGCGATGGGAATGGAACCCTGTGATGGGGAATTGGAACCCTGAGATGGGGACTGGAACCCTGTGACGGGGAAGGGAACTCTGCGACGGGGAAGGGAACCCTGCGATGGGGAATGGAACCCTGT